>NC_066883.1:6392724-6517969 GCF_022985175.1 Labeo rohita
TTTAAAACTTTATTTGAACATGGCAACATTTACAAAAATAATTCTATGAATAAATGTCTGACAGAGACCCCTCCTACATCATCCATAGTAACAAGGTCAACCCCACCCTTACTCTTAGCTTAAGACTTCTCTCTACTCCTTTGTTAATAGGTTTTAAGAGAAAACTCTTAGCTAAAAACATTTACTGCTATTTAGGAGAACTCTTAGTGGTAAGATAAAATGTTTTGTGAATACGAGCCCAGGTTAATTATTTTCTGTTGTTGCCAGAGGAGTACAGTGAGAAGTGCCTGGTTCCCACAGTAACGTTCAGTGGTAGTAAAGCTTTTATATAGGGATGTATGAGTGCTGAAGGTGTGAGGGAGTTGTGCTTTATTAATGCTGTCATGAATTCACATGGCACTGTGCTATGTAATACAAAAACCTGAAATAGATGATTCTACCCTCCCCTCATTGCCTACATTGCTGGGCATCCATTCACCCAAGTCCTTGTATTTCACTCAATCTTAACAATCTAGAGCAGCTGTGGGGGATTCTGTAGAGACAAGCTGAGCAAAACTCTTCATTAAGGGCCAGGGCATTTAAGGAGGTCGTCCTCCAGGAGTTAAACAGGACAGATGTTGTTTTTTTTTTTCATGAACTTGTACGCTCAGTGCCAAGAAGGGACAAAACAGTGTACTTTAAGTTAGGACATACTGGAGGACATACTAAATATTAGAATATTATACATTTGCTGAATTAAATCTAGGGTGTACTCATTTCTGCAATTCTTCATTTAAACAAAATTGGCTAATTTACTTATTTTACCAAAAAATATTGTCAGATTTTTTTTTTTTTTTTTTTTTTTTTGAAGTATACATTTCAGTTTTGCAGTCTTTCTATGAATGATATTAGTGATTGTTAAGAAAATACATCTTTTATATTTATTAATAGGGGGTGTACTCATTTATGCTGTGCACTGTATATATTTATCTCTCTGCATTTCTCGCTTTTCTGAACAGCCATCATTTTTTAACTATATTAATTTAAGTAAAATTTAACTTGAAAAAGACGACTACATGGCTGTGTTCGTAATATGCATACATGAGGGAATATGAATATATATTTGCACAAACAAAGATGTACTAAAGTAGTAAACAGATTAAATTCAATGCATGATTTGAATAGTGATTTTCACAATATGTGCACTTAAATCAGTCATGTTTTACCTCTCATTCTGCAGAATTTGAAAATCAGCACAACTGTCACTAGCAGATATGGACAAACTGTCAGTACAGAACTGAGTATGTTGAGGACAGAGATCTGAGATTCTGAATAAAACACTGAAAAAGAGACACACAAGCACTTTACTATGCATTATATTTTATTATATCTGCATAAACAGTATAACTATATAAATAAATTATATAAACAATAATAAACTCTGATAAAACTATATTGTTTACTGCTGCTTGCTCATGGAGTGTTTTTTTCGTCCACTGATGTTTAATGCATTTAATCAATCTGCTTCATGCATTGATTGTAAACTGCCAGTGAAATGAATAAATACAGAAACACAAACTCACAGTGTGCAGTGATATTAACAGGATGATGTTTCTCTCCAGATTCAGACTCACACCAGTACACTCCAGTTTCTGATGTGTTGGTGGAGCTGATTGTACATGTAGATCCTGTTTGTGATCCTCGACGTAATGATGAACAATCTTCCAGCCGTCCACCGTCTGTGTATCTTCTCACTCTCCATCCAGTAGAGTTACTCTGGTCCTCACAGCTCAGAGAGAGAGAGACAGATGTGAAGTGTTGAGTTCTGCTGGGACTGACGATCAGAGAGACTGGAGGGGAAACACCTGAGACGACAATTGCAGGTAACACTTTATTTTGATAGTCCACTTTAGACATTCTACTAACAGTAGGGCTGCAACGATTAATCGCACGATGTCGTGAGGCGCGTTTAGTCAGTGAAGCCGGTACTTTGATTAGTAGTAAAGCTCCATCACGTGCGTTCAGCTGAAATTCGATTTTGCGCGCGATTTGGCGTAGCTTGTCAGTGATGTACGGCTCTGTGTATTACTTGCCGCTCCAGCTGAACGCACGTGGTGGAGCTTAACTACTAATCAACTTACCGGCTTCGTTGACTAAAGGCGCCTCACGACATCGTGCGATTAATCGTTGCAGCCCTAACTAACAGTAAGTAACTTTGCAACTGCGTGTCAGCTAGTCATTAGAGTATTAGTGGACTGTATGCTTAATATCTTCTAACACTCTTCTAAACTTTGTACTAAGTATATTGGCATCTTTACACAGCGAAGGCAGCACAGAAACCGAATCTGAAGTGGCATAAAACCACGACAATTTGCATTTACACAGACCATTTAATGCTGTTCTGAAGCGGCATAAATGCATTTACACAGGAATTAAAATAGTTGGATGGTTAATTGTCACAGTGTTAGTTTCAGACAAGACGACAGACAAGACAATGATGGAAGTTTGGCAATGTTGTTTATTTTAAAAAGCCTGTTGACTTTTGCGGTTATCTATGGTTATTTTGAAGTTTTTTTTTTTTTAACATTAGTTTCTTATTTATTTGGTTCTACAGTGTTTGCTGATTTTTACTTTGTGTAATTTATTTGTTATTCGTTTTGCTAATAAACGTTTTACCTTTCTTATATTTATTTGGTTCCTTTTATGTAGGCTTAGCCTAAGTTATTTATTATTTTATATTATGCATTTAGCATGGTGTAAGCTATTTGTATTTGTTTTGTTAATAAAAGTTCCATGATTAATTTATATTCTATGTGACGAGTGTCCCTGGACTAATCAGCGTCGCCCTGGCAACAGACTCGCTGGACCTGCACACCCTCGCCACCGGCTGATCGGTCACAGCTGCATCTGATCAGCAGACTGCTTTAAAAGCTGCACACACGCAGCATCAGTTAGACTTGTGTCTCACACTGCTCAAGCTGGATGACTAATCTGTCTTTTTTTTCGCCTAGAAAGCAGCTAGTGACTGACAGCCCACACTGGAACACACCGGGACACAGCCTTTCACCGCCGCACAAGAGAACGACGAGCATAAGCCATGCCAGCACCGAGCACACCTTCTCTTCACAATCTTTTCACTTATTGTAAATAAAACTCACCCTCCAGCTACCTTGTCGTGTGGTTCTTCATCCGTGACAGCTAAGTGAGTTTAACGTTGTATTGTGTTGTTGCTTGAATTGGATTCAAGTAATTGACGTGGAATGCCACTAATTTAAAAGTGAAAGTAAAATGTGCACTGCACATTAGCTATATACCGATATAAAGTTGGTTCGATGTTTGACATTTGTCAGAGATTCAGCTTTGTAAATCTTCAATAGTTCTTTAACGATTGAGCACAATGACAAGAAACATACTGTGTTCTAACTGTTTCCAAATGTAGAAGAAAACACACAATGTTTTATTTGTTTTAATCTGCCTTAATATACTGTAACTGATAGAGCTTATAATGTAATAGTGCAGGATAGGGACCGTCTGCAAAGTGCAAAACGAAAAGCAAAATGTACAATTATTTCATCTAAATGCTTCACTTGTGAAATGTATAAAACAAATCTCAGATTTAAGGGGTGTGTCTTATTACTGGTTCATAAAAGAACATTTAGATATATGTTTTATTCACAGATCTATAGCATAACAAAAGTTATTGAAATGAGACCATTGAGAAAAAGCTTGTAAAGCATGACAAAGATTGTGCAGTTTACTGCCCCCTACAGGAAGATAATGAACTTATTTTGACCAAATTTGACATTCAGAAGTTTAAATAAATTAATTTTAGGATGCACACAGTTTGATATGTAAACTCCAGGTGGTGTGTCTTGTTACTTGTTCAAAGAACAATATTTACAGCCATCGTTCACTATCAAATGTAAATCAGGATGTACGCTATTGAATTAAATTTGAATCTGTTAACACAATTATTTTTGAAACATACAGTATTCCATCTCAATTTCAAAGGCTGTGTCTTGTTACTGGTTCATAGACGAACATTTAAATGTTGGTTTTATTCACAAAACTGTAACACAGCACATGATATTAAAATATCAACGAGTAGGTCAATCAATGTAAAGTACATACTCTCTTCTATCTTAACTTCAAAGGGTGTGTCTTGTTACTGATTCCTAGAAGAACATTTTGGTGGTGGTTTTAGCCACAAAACTATAATAAAACACATACTATTGAAAACTGTCCACTATTCTTCAGGAAACATCTCCAGGTCTCACAAACTCTTTGGGTAAATTGTAGTAATTTTGTCTTCTGGGAAACATATATTTTTTTTTTTTTTCTGAAGTATTTCATTTATTAGTTTGTCTTGTGGACTATATGTAAACATCTTCGATGCAAAATGTCTTTCTTTAGGACTTTAGAACAGTTCTAAAAAAAAAAAAAAAAAAAAACATTTAGCAGATTCTGCAGGGGTTATGTTTTTTTTTTCAATAATTCTCATTTTTTCACGGTTGTCAGTTGCAGTCATCCAATTATTGCAATTATTAAACATGATTTTTGCTGTTTAAACACCTTCTGTAATGTTTTTTTTTATTATTATTATTTTATTTATTTATTTTTTAATATCAGTGTTCATTGAGCAGTATCATTTCCTGTTTGAATATGATATCACTGAAATAACATATGGGGCCGTCCTCAATATTTTACTCAAATGTACAGTATCTTAAATAATAAATAAATAAATAAATAAATAAATAAATAAATAAATAAATAAAATAAATAAAATAAAAAAAAATAAAAAACCTAGAATAATATACTGCCTTTCTTAAGAGTACTAGACTGTACTATTTAGGTGGTGGTAATGCATAATGAAATATTTATGTATGTATGTTTATTTATATCTAGAGCTACATTGTATTTAGCTACATCGTAATTTGTATTGTTCCAGACTCATATGATAATTGATGTATTATATATCAGTAAAATAATATACTATATATGGACTGTTTTTTTTCTCAAAAAACAAAAACAAAACAAACAGAAATTAATTTGAATTTTTTTTTCTCTCTAATTGATGTATTGAATTGGAAATTCAGTTTGAGTTGCATGTGTTCTCTTATAATTCTGTGACTGAAACCAACATTAAAATATTCTTCTAGAAACCAGTAACAAGACAGCCTTTGAAGCTGAGATAGAAGATTGTATTTATTTTTAACTAAATTATGTATTGCTTTCATTTTCAATAGTATGTGCTCTATTATAGTTATATGGTTAAAACCACCACCAAAATGTTCTTCCAGGAATCTGTAATAAGACACACCCTTTAGATTTGAGAAAGAAAACTGAATGCATTTTAAATAAATTTATTAACAGATTTGAATTTAATACAATAGCATGTATCCTGATTTACATATGACAGTAGAACTTGCATGGAAATGCTCTTTTAGGCCCAGGGAACAAGACACACCTTTTGAAGTTGAGATGGAAAACTGTATGCATTGTAAATAAATGTATTAAAATAGTTTGAATGTCAAACTCAGTCAAAACAGCAGTATGTTCCTCTAGGGGGCAGTAACACAGGACACTCTTTGGAATCGTGACTTCTGCATCACTTTTGACAATGAAAACTACTGCAAAATGTTCTTTATTAAATCTGTAACAAGACACAGCCTTTGAAGCTGAGATAGAAGATTGTATTTATTTTAAACTACTTCATGCATTGGTTTAATTTTCAATGTGTTCTACTATAGTTCTGTGACTAAAACCACCACCAAAATGTTCTTTTAGAAACCAGTAACAAAACACACCCTTTGAATTTAAGATAGAAGACTGTATTGATTTTAAATTAATTTATAAGTTTGAATGTCAAACTCAGTCAAATCAACAGTATCGTCTTCTAGGGGGCAGTGATACAGGACACTCTTTGGAAGGTTTCGCAAGTTATTCTTGAACGTCAATAGCGTGACTTCTGCATCACTTTTGACAGTGAAAACTACTGCAAAATATTCTTTATGAAATCTGTAACAAGACACAGCCTTTAAACCTGAGATAGAAGATTTTATTTTTTTTAACTAAATTATGCATTGCTTTTATTTTTAATAATATGTCCCAGCTAGAAATATTTCATATTCTGGAAATGTTTTCAGCAGCAAGTTTTATTTTAGTTCCCATAATATTATCTTCTAAAATGATCTCATTCTCTAAAAACATTCCACAAATGTTTATTGATAACATTGTTAGAACATTATCCTCTAACATTCTAATAAAGATTCCCATCACACTAGATGTGGACTTACATTGCCCAGATTTTGTCATATTTTGGTTGAAAGTGAAAACCCAACCTTTGTTTGAAGTCAAGCTCCAGCATCTTTAAATAACTCCAAAAACAGCATTACCAGCTTCACTATTATAAACCAGATTGGTTTTATTTCTGTCATACATTTACACAAGTTTTTACTGAAATTAACAGAGGTTTGGATGTTGATTGAAAGTAATGGTTTGGTTTGATGTCACCATTATGGTGAGAAGCGTTTGCTTTAGTTTGACAATTTGACTCTTTTCAGTCTTTTCTCTAGCAGTTGTAATTGTATTTGTTATGGAAAGAACTGCAGGAAAAACTGTGGTCAGGTAATGTTGACTACTTGCTGATGTTAATCATCATTTAGTGATGTAATCATGTCTAGAGTCTAATCTATGTTATTAAATTCATATTAGTGACTGTAGTAATGTGCTTTGACAGTGTGAAATCCAACAATGTTCTGATCAAGTAATCTGTATTTCTATCTGTATTTTTTTTTAAACACACTGTTCAAGAAGCATGTTAAACTACTGAGTGCTTCAACAGACACAGACATCAAGAATCAGTGTATGAATCTCAACAATGGTGACATGCTTCATGCTGCAATGCATTCTGGGAGTTTTGTATGATGCAGCCATAATACATTGCAGCAAGTCACCATTGTTGAGATTCATACACTGATACTTCATGTTTGTGTCAAAGAAATTTGTTTGGTTATAAAACTCACAAGTTTTTAATTGAAATTCTACTAAATATCTGTTTTCAGTATTACTATGTTGCCTCAACGTACACTTTGAAGTGAATGATGCTCTCATGCATCTACTATACCGTGCTTACAGCCATCTTGACAAGGTGGGTGCATCCTTAAAGATTACATTCTTTGATTTCTCCAGTGCTTTCATGGACTACTTGACTGATAGGCCACAGTACATACGGCTACAGGGATGTAAGTCTGCACGGTGCACTGGAGCATCTCAGGGAACTGTTCTGTCACCGTTTCTCTTCACCTTGTATACATTTGACTTTCAATACAACACAGAGGGCTGTCATCTGCAAAAATTTTCAGATGACTCAGCAATAGTCGGATGCATCAAGGGAGAGGACGACTTGGAATACAGGATAGCTGTGGACAGTTTTGTGCACTGGTGTGAGCTGAATCAGTTGAAGCTCAACATTCAAAAGACCAAAGAACTGGTGGTGGACTTGCGAAGATCACGACCTCCTGTCACTCCCCTGTCCATTAGAGGGGTGGATGTGGAGATTGTTCAGGATTACAAATATCTGGGTGTTGTTGGATTACAAATTTCTAAATGGTTATGTATATTGTGAATTAGCAGACAGCCCAAGCCCTGAGACAGTAACCTTTTTGTCTTTATGCATTTCCTGATCATCTGGCAGGTTTCCCAAGTTAAGTGTGAAGTCTAAGCTTAAGGTACAACTGTGCCTTTTGTTTAGCACCTATGCATTTGAATGGCACTTGTATGCTAAATAGATCAAGGCTGGGAAAAATCTTTTACTGGGCTGATTTCCTGTACCACATTTGCATGCTTTGTTTAGATTGATTCCACCTCTATGTACTCCGCCTCCTTCAAACCTATATACTCTGCTGTGCTGAGATATTGTCAGACGACTTTTTGAAGACTGCAGTGCCGAGCAGCGAGTAACTGAATAAAAGGAAACTTCTGCTTCAAGATATCCAAAAACGTCTCCTGGTCTCTAAGAAAAAAATTCACAACAGTTTTGGTGCCGTGACCCGGATTGAGCTTCTCGCCAGACATCGTTCCAGACTGAATTCCAGAAACTTTTTCAGCTCAACAACGATTTGGTAAGTGTTACTCTATTCAAAGAACCACTACAGACCACTACATGTGGTTAGCCTCTGCACCGCCAGAGAAGTGTTAACAAACAGCTGCAGGGTTTGGTTAACAGACAAGTTTTCCTCTATTCAGGTAGAGAAGATTAGCATTACGTGCTAATATCTGTTATTCTCTGTTTTAGGCAGAGAAGATTAGCGTAAAGTGCTAGTAGTGTATGTTCAGGAATCCTTTGCTTTGCCAGAGAAGGCTGAATACATGATAATATGTATTAACTAGGTTTCCCTCTGCTTTGCCAGAGAAGGTTAACAACAGTTGTTCTGTGTTAACAAATTTATCCTCTGCTTGCCAGGGAGGTGTTAGAAGTGTATTGTTGTGTCAGAAAAACATTACAAAATGTTGAGAAGGAATGCAAGGTTGATTCCCACAACTGAGAAAGGTGGACTAGCCACCCCTTTATGGACAGACAATGAGTTCAAATCATTGTTAGGAGAGCACATGGACTCAATAGTGATAGAGTCAGTCAGATTGGATTTGACAAAGAAATTTAGTATTGATCCAGAAAAAGTATGGTGAATTGAAGAATGCAAAAAGGTACTTGGGGCATGTATCAGAAAGAAAAACATTAAAGGCATTATCTGCTGCCACAGAGAATTTACCTTATCTTTAGCACAAGAACAAACTCAATGTATTGCTAAGTTAAAAGAACAAAACAAACAACTACAATCTAGAGTGTCCTGTCTCACTAAAAAGGTGGGCCATAACAAGGCCTCAACCAAAACTGATTCAAAAGACCAACAGTCAGATGAAAGCCATCCTGACTTACAGTCTTTGTGTAGACAAGAGGACAATAGCAATACTGGATTAAGAGATAAAAATGTAAATGCAGTTGAAGTATGTGGAGTGAGAAAAAGGGCTCAGAGTAGGGTAGAAGGTGTTGAAACTGTTCCATCTGCAACCCCCAGACTCCAGTTACAAGCAGTCCATACAGCGCTAGGACCTAAAGATATAGAGAGACTATCTCAGCACGCACAAATTTTTCTGAATTTAGAAGAGCATTGACTAGCAAAATGCGTCTCTACGACATGTCGTTAGCAGAAGTCACACAGCTGATGTCACAAATTCTAACTGAATCTGAATTCAACAGTTTTGAGTCTGCTGTTACTTCTGAACATGCCAGTAAAGCGGATTTGAGAGAAGGTGTTTTGAAAATTCTAAAGAATATCATGGGACCTAAAATAGACTGGTCCAGAATCACTAACTGTGTACAAAGGAAAGAAGAAACTGTGAATGAATACACTGTAAGGTTCTGTCAGACAGCTGTAACTTACAGTGGAATAGTTGATGATTCTGAAAGTGTGCTAGATGACAAGGGACCCTTAGTCCGCATCTGGTCAGATGGTCTTGTAGCTGAGTACAGAAAAGCCTTGACATTCCTAGATCTAACTTGGTCTAACAAAACTCTCAGAAGTAACCTAGACATGTTAGCTATTTGAGAAAGAGACTCTGATGTTAAAGCAAGAGTAAAGATTGCAGCAGCATCCTTTCAGGTCAACACAAAGAACCAACAGAAGCGTAAATGTCCTAAAAGGGAGGCCAGTTGTCATTACTGTGGTAAACCTGGACACTGGATGAAAGAGTGTAGGAAAAACAAAAAGTATGTAAGAGAAATGAACAGTGTAAATCAGCTCCTACTCAGTTTGCTTGCAACTCTGAAGCAGACCCTCCCCACTACACCAAACTCATGGGGCAGCTTGCTGAGGTGGTAACTGTTAAGGCTGTGAGTTCTTAATTACCCCATTAATCTACAACACAGATGAAAATATTCTTGGTAAACAGAACTAAAGGAAGTTCACTATCACTTCCTCCCACTGGGGACTCTGGTTAAGTACACTCACAGCCAAAAACAATACTACAGCACACTCCAGTCACTCACCTATCCTCTGTGGGTTATGATGTTTGCTATGACTGATGTTTCATTAGAGAATAGAGTGATTGCACAGTTAAGTTTGCACACTAACTACAGGGACAGACTAGGACACACAGGCCAAATGACTTAAGACTAGGTCAACAAAACCACTATACGATCATTAGACTTAAAACCACTATACGATCAACAGAAGTCTAAAAATGTCTATGCATGAATACTGCTGGTCTGCTGTTTCTCTGTTTTCTTGTGTTGCAGGTATGTGTACATGCCATGATGTCTTCAAAAGCAGCATCCTGGAGTAAAGCATCACCTCAGACATCCATGAACAAGATTCATGAGGACAAAGAGTCATCTAAGTGAATCTACGTGGGAAATGGACTACAGAAAACTACACAGCTAGACTACACAGCTATTCAGGCGCCATGGACGTCAGGACTTCCACTCTTATGCTACATGGTTTTGTGTGTCAACATGTAGCTTGTACGACATGTTACCATCCATGTCATATGTGTCAACAGTTATGGTTCTGAAAAGAACTATTACACCTAATTAAATCTAGGACAAGACACAGAATAAGATATATGTGCCTGCAATTATTTAAAGTTACATGAATGGAAAATGGAGCTTAATGTTAACAAACATAGGCTATAGAATGGATTTATGGAGGTTTAAATTTGTATTATGTGAGAGTTATTAGAACTCTCAAAGGGGGGACTGAAGGATTACAAATTTAAGAAACTGTTTAAAATATGCTGATCCTATGTTCTGACATAGCATCACGTGAAAACCTAAGGTGCAGTACATTGTATTTAGCATTTAAGGTAAATATGATGACATCAGACAAATGATTCCCTCAAGCAAAGTTTGTAGCAAGAGGTTTCTGCCAGTTCCTGTTCTCTTATTGTAAGTCAAATGAGCCAGATTACTGAGATGTTCACCTTTTGTTTGTAATGGCTCTTGGTACCTCTGCCCAGTCTTTGAGTAGTTATGATGATTGGATTAGGACTGGTGTAAAGGGTGCAGGCTGCTATACCTGAATACTTCATTTGCATGCTTTGTCTCCAGATCTAAGCACTGCCCCCTAAATGTATATAAACTACAATGTATCACTGCCTTAGTAAGACGACTTTTTGAAGACTGCAGTGCCGAGCAGCAGTTTGAGTGGGTTAAAATTCAGTGTGTGGAAGACTGTGTATATTACTTTACCTTTTACCAGGTGCTAAATGAGAATATTCTAACTTATGTGGAACTAAAATAAAACTTGCCATTGAAAACATTACCAGAACATATAACATAATGTTCTCTGAGTATTCTTACAACAATAACTTTCCTAGCTGAGGTGTTCTATTATAGTTCTGTGGCTAAAACCACCACCAAAATGTTTGATAATCTGTAACAAGACACAGCCTTTAAAGTTGTGATATAAAACAGTGTCATAAATATATATTTTTTTTTTTTTTTTTTTTTTTTTAAGATTGATTTTCAAATTCAAGTCAATGCAACGGCAAAATAACACTTTTGCCAGCTTTGACTAAATTGTTGAATTTCAAAAGCATGTGTTCTGTTCTAGTTCTGTGCCTAAAACAAATATAAAAATGTTCTTATAAAAACAGAAACAAGACACACACCATGAAGGTGATACAGTCATAAATATATATTTTTTTCTTTTTTTTTTTTTTTAAGATTGATTTTCAAATTCAAGTCAATGCAACGGCAAAATAACACTTTTGCCAGCTTTGACTAAAGTTTTTAAATTTATTTATTTATTGGTTTATTTCAATAACAACTTTTTGGTGTCATAGTTCTGTGAATACAATGAACATTAAAATGTTCTCACAAGGAGCTGGAATAAGCCTACTGCATAACCACTGGATTATGGAATGATAATGATATTTAATATTGTTTTGCTTTTATTCATTTTATTTATTTAATAATAGTAATAATATATAACCGCAATCACATATCTTGTTTACAGTATTTCTTATTTAAATGCATTATAAGTGTTTGTCTTTATATCTTGATCACATTGGTGCACAAATTGCTCTTGTTTTGTTAACTAAAAAAAAAAACAAAAAAAAAACATTCAGAAGGGAAAACATTAATCGTTTTATCCTTTCACATGTACTTTGTAGATGGTCCCTAGCTGGCCTAAACGCAAGCTCGCTAAAGCATTTATGCGTTGCAACATATCGATGAGGATTAAAACAAATAAACTGTGATGTGTGTTCAGTTCTACCTTCTAATGCTTTTCAGATAAGCCATTTTGTATGCAATTGTACTCATTCACTAAGAATGTATTGAAGTTTTTCGCGGCTAAATATCTGTCTAACATCCAACGTCAAACGTCGAACCAACTTTATATCGGTTAGCTATATAAAAGGAAAGGAAAGTGAGTGAAAAGAGGAAAATTCAAGATATATGCCATTGAAGTCCAGAGCCAGTTTCCTACTTTCCTCATGACTGAGAAACTTGTTTCTGATGTAACCAAACAGTTAATTTGCAAAAGCAGGAAAATAACGAAAAGAGAATCCTCTCTATCAAGGCAAACTGAGAATCATGAGTTGCGGTTCGCGAGGATATGGGGCTTAAATGGAAATCAATTTACCCAAAACCCACTTATTATACCCACGAAAATAATAAGATAATATAAATAAAATCATGATTGGCATCTCATCACTGTTTCGCATTTAATTTACGTCACCTTTAATACTAGGGACTGAGGCGGGTCAGACCTGACATATTTTAGGTCTGCTTTAATGCGGCATTGTGTCTTTACATTGAATTCTGAGCCAACACTGACCCGCTTTAGAGCAGCCTTAAATCGGCTGCGTAAAGATGCCTCATGTCAACTTATTCTACTAACCCTAAACCTAACCTAACAGTCTGCTCTGAGAGTTAGTAGACATGTAGTTGCAAATGAATGAGAATTAGATGGCATGTAGTTGCAAAGTTATTAGCATTAGCAATAAAGTTAGTTATTAGCATGTCTAAAATGGACTTTCAAAATGAAGTGTAACCTAATTACAGCTTTAGAGTTTCAGATTTGAGCTCTCTTAACAAACTAATTAATAAACTTTATTAAATATGAATCAGTATTTTATGTTCTGTTTAAACTCACCAGTGACGAATAGTGGCTGTGTGTTGCTGTACTGTGTTTTATAGGCTGGTTTCTCTCTCTCTGCTCTGCACGAATAAACTCCTGTGTGATTTAGAGCAGCAGAACTGACAGTGTAGTTTCCTCCTGCTCCTCTGCTGCTGTCAGAGAGCAGATTATAATGACGGCTGTTCCCTGTAAAACCAGAAAATGTATTCAATATTAAATTGTATTTTTGATTTGAATAAAATCAGCTGTTTCAGTTGTTACCACATGAAACACATTATAACTTACCTGGTGAGACAGTTAAAGTGAACCAGCTGAATGTCCAGCCTGTAGAGAAACTGTAAACCTCACAGATCAGAGTCACTGGATCACCTTCAGTCAACCACTTCTGTGGAGAAACACTTAAAACTGCTCTGGGATCTGAAATAGAGAAATCAATCATTAATAACATGCAAAAAAATGTGTTTGTATGAAGAGATGATCAAACTCATGTTTGACAGACTGCTTCATTTCCACTTTAAAGCCTTAAAGTGCCATTATTATGGATTATAAAAGGTTCATATTTTGGTTTTGATAATCCCCAACAAGAAGTTGGCATGCACCAGTGCACGAATATGGAGGCACCAGTGCGGTCAATTCCAATTTTTTTCAGTGGAAACCATTTTAAATATTCCGTCATTTTTGCTGATAAAAGGAAGAATAATGTATCATTTCAAACTGTAAAGGGTCTACTTTTATTTGTGTTCGCTCATAATACCAACAAAACTTTGCAAACGGTTCTATAAAATAAAGAAAGCAAACATGCGCTTTTCATGGTCTTAACAGGAGCCCTTCACAAAAATGAACCGAATCTCAGCAGTACATACCTCACAGACATGATACACATATCTATAGAAAGCTTTAAATTATAACTTAACGAAAATAAAGCAAATCGAAAACAAAAACTTTTTCATTATGTAATCTGTAAAGATGCATTTCTCTCTAAAGGCGCATCCAAAGAGGAGATGGCGAGTCAGGATCGGCAACTTCATCCTTGTGACATTGACTCAGAAAACACTAGTTTATTAATGAATAATTAAAAAATCTCCTTACCATTTCCCCCTGACACATTTATGTAATAACTTTTGCCGGTGCTTTGTGGCTTTAGCCTATTGCGTGCGCTTGAACGCGGAACTGTTCCAGCTGCACTGAAGGCGCGCTCGCTGATGGAGACACTAAACGCCTTCCGAGCCGGTCTCGAAAGTGAAAGCAAAGGTAAAGTCTTGTGTTGTTTCCACCAGCGCTGATTTTTTTCCCATTACTATATTTGGTGGATGTCTAAAATAGAAAAATAAGAAGAAGCCTAAAACAGGCCCGAAGACCGTCCCGCGTCTGAACTATGACGTGCAAATTGGCACGTGCACTTTGGGTTTTGGTCTTTCTGTACAATGACAACAATTCACAATTAAAATAATTTAATAGATAATTTAATAAAAATAAAATGTGCTTATATAATTTGTTATTTCACATGAATTATTTCATACACAGCAAAAAGCCCAGTGTTAAATTAACTCTTGGGAGTTTATTTGACTGCACACTGAAGAGTGTCAAAATAACACTGAAACAGAGTTAAAGTTTATGCAGAATTACAACAGCCAGACAAACCAGAGAAACAGCAGTTATGTGGCCTTCATGTGATGACCTGTAAAACTGAATTAAGTTTTCTAATTACATCAACCCTGTGAACAATATGATATCTATAATCAGACAAATGTGCAGACAACAACGGTGACCAATAAAAAAGCATGGTGTAGCCAATCAGAACTCATCCATGGATCCCATCATGCATTGCAGCATGAATACATTATGAGCTGAATTATCTTTTGTTTTTGCTGTTTTTATGTGATTTTTTTTAGTAGCTTGTTTTGTGATGTTGATCTGTTTATCTGAATATGCCATTTGTCACCATTGTTCAGATTCATATGCTGGTTCTTGATGTCTTTGTGTGCCTAAACAAAACATTTCTTCAGAAAGATTTTTATTATTTTAGTCACAACAGCTTGTAAGAAATCCTTCCAAAATATATAGAAAAGACAGGATCTTTTGTTATGGAGTCATAAGGCTGGTGTTAATTATTCAAGATACTCATTATTTGACCAGAAACGCTGAATTTGTTTAGAGTTTAATCTGTGAGTTATATTTTCAATAAAGGAAGTATACCTCAGAGATTAGACTCTAAATGAGTTCAGTGATTCAAGAAAAATAATGATTATGTTGAGCCACCTGATAACTTGTGCTCTTGGCTTGTCTAGCTGTTATAATTTAATTATGGCAGCCAAACAAAATGTAAAA
The DNA here is from genome assembly GCF_022985175.1 of Labeo rohita. Taxonomy (NCBI): domain Eukaryota; kingdom Metazoa; phylum Chordata; class Actinopteri; order Cypriniformes; family Cyprinidae; genus Labeo; species Labeo rohita. Next base: position 6,408,177 of record NC_066883.1, read on the forward strand.
GTAAAAAAAAAAAAGTTTCAAAAGCCCAACTAATGTAAACACTGACCACTATAATGGTGACATTAAAAATGTGATTTTCGCCTTTGGTGATTCTGCTTGTTAATATCAGGTGTCTCAATAATGGTCAGTCATCACTTAATTAATCACTAATTATCTCATTAACTTTAACTCTGTTTCAGTGTTAATTTGACACTCTTCAGTGTTACTTTCTTACTTTTCGGTCTTGAGTGTGGAGTCAAATAAACTCCCAGGAGAGTTAATTTAACACTGGGCTTTTTGCTGTGTATACACGAGAGAAACAACACAATAATAGACTATGTTTTCATGCACACTTTTTGGTTCAGTCGGATTAAATTCATTACGATTGATGAATCGGAATATAGTGTTTACATGAACGCTGGATAAAGGATCGGGTTGATGTATGTGTTTGTATGTGAGAAGCTTTAAATCGGAATAGATTTTTTGGACATGCGCACACTGCGCAAATATAGAGTTTCTCACTATTTGCACATAATAACCACTCTTCTATACCGTTACTTTATTGGTTTTTAACAGCAGAATTAATATTTATCCATTTCTGGATAAATATACATATAAACCGTTGTGCTGTGCTACTCATATTTATCACACAGCTAAAAATGCCACTCCCCTCACCCAAAACGGGTTGCCTGTGGATGAGAATCCATAATGAGGACTGGTGGAAGGTTGTCATGCTCCACTTCACAGAGACAGAGTGAAAGGAGAGATTACAGATTTATTAGGGATGCTCATTTTAACCCGGTTAACCCTTAACCGACAAAAAGAATTTTGAGCGATTAATACAATCAGTTTAAAAGGTCTTTTTCTGGATTGTTAAAATAAAATGAATTTGCATTTTTAAGAGAAAAAAGATAACTTGCGTAGGCCTATAACGTTAAGTTGCATTTTGCATTCAGAAAGACATGATGTCGATGCGAAATATTGACAATGCACTATAAACATAGGTTAGGATATTTTAGTTCAATTTAATCCTTAAATTTAACAGTATTCAGAAAAGAACAAGAATGAAAACTATAAGAAGCTAGGCGACAAGCCAAAACGAATTTATTTAGGCTGAAGCGAAACTGAAACTAACATTGTGTCTCTCATACTACACAAACCCAAATGTTTCTGTATTTGAGATGTATTTGAATTCCAAAATACTGTTTATTAAGTAAACCTGGTTTTGTACTTTTCACATTCCAATATCCACATGTTTGGCATAATATCACGGCAGTTGATAACAATTAAGCAGTGGCTGACTGCGTGCACGTGCGGCGCTGGCACTATCACTTGATTTTTCCTGCTAACAGTGACAACGACCCCTTCTAGTCATACAGATAATCGAAACTGTAAGCGGGTAGCTGTTTGTAAAATAAAGAAAAATAGGATGCCGCTTTCAGCCGTCTTCCTTTCACGCAGTTCAAATATGAGCCAAAACTCTGCACACTAGCTACTTGTTGCACTTTTTTTTTTGTTTGTTTTGGTAATTAAGTTAGTAATTAAAAATATTTATCTTATAGGTCTATTCATTCATTATATATAGCCTAGCTTTATGATGTTTTTCTCTGTTTGCACAAGCACTGCAGGTGCACAGCAAAAAGCCCAGTGTTAAATGAACTCTCCTAGGAGTTTATTTGATTCCACACTTAAGAGCAGGGGTCACCAAACTTGTTCCTGGAGGGCCTGTGTCTTGCAGAGTTTACCTCCAACTTTCCTCAATACACCTGCCTGGAAATTGTAAGTGTAGCTAATAAGACCTTAATTAGCTGGTTCAGGTGTTTTTGATTAGGGTTGGAGCTAAACTCTGCAGGGACACTGGCCCTCAAGACCCAGGTCTGGTGACCCCTGCTCTTGAGTGTTAAAATGAACACTGAAGCAAAGTGTTAAAGTTAATGAGATAATTAGTGATTAATTAAGTGATGATTGACCATTACTGAAGACACCTGGTGTTAACAAGCAGAATCACTAAAGGAGAAAACCACAATTTTTAAGCAAAATAATAAAACTTACTTTTTTTAACTTTAGATTTTGTTTGGCTGCTCTAGCAGAGTTATAACAGCCAGACAAACCAGAGAAAAGGTGATCATGTAACCTTCATGTATTGACCTGTAAAACCAAGTTAAGTCTTCTAATTACATCAACCCTGTAAACAATGTAACAGCTATTATAATTATAATTAATTAATTATAATTATCACACAGACATGAAGAATCAGTGTGAGAATCACAACAACAGTGACCGTCAAAAAAGCATGTTGTAGCCAATCAGAACTCATCCATGGCTTTACATTACATACGTACATTATGAGCTGAATTGCATATCTTTGAAATGTAACGTTCCCTCTGGTGTCAGTGACATTCCCAGAACATTTCCTGAGATGGTCATGATGTGGAGTTCTTTAAAGAGTTATTTGGAGAACCTTCAGGGAGTAACACTGATCACAGTGTATTTGGTCCCACAATACAGAGTGTTAAAGTGACACTGAAGCAGAGTTGAACTTAATGAGAATGTTAACAAAAAGAATTAATGAAGGAAAAAGAAACAGAAAAAAGAGAAGAGACAAACTGGAACACAACTACAACTAAATTACAGTCACAGCCTTAGATGAAATCAGCTGAAATAAATGAGATTAAATCTCTCAAGATCTCAGCAGAGGAGGATTAAACAACTCCACAAACAGCTTCACTTATTACTAACTAGTTTGATTTTATTTCTGTCATAGTTCAGAGGTGGGACTTTCAAATCACAAGCAAGTCTTAAATCCCAAATCCTCGAAGAGTTAAATTTAATGAGATAATTGACTAATTAAATAATTATTGTGCATTAGTGATGAACACCCGGTGTTAACAATCAGCATCACTGAAGAAAAGAGAAACACAAGAACTACAACTGACTTTAGCCACAGCCTTGGATAGAATCAACTAGAAAAAACAAACAAAAAAAAAAAAAACACAATACCACCGTAATTGTGGTCAGGGTTTGCTAGTTGAAAGTAATTTGCTTTTAAGCAGTTACTGTTAATAACAATATTGCTTCACAGCAAACATGCAGATTACTTTATGCTTTGTGCTCATAACTCACAATGAATTAACATTATGAAGTGGTTTGTCTCTTTGGTTTATTGACTGGCATTTGTTTTTTATGGATCTTCCAAAAAACAAAACAAAAACAAATGCCACTGTAATGCTTCAGTACTGAAAAGAGAAGAAAAAAAAAAACTGTTGGCTCAGGCTTTTAGACATGAACACTTATCATACAATCCTCAGCAGTGGTGACAATAATTGTTCATACTGCAGCGCATGATGGTAGTTTTTACTAAGTTGTTACCCAGCATACATTGCAGCATTAAGCATTGTGTTGATTGTCACCATTGTTGAGATTCATTTGCTGGTTCATTCTCTATTAGTTCAACTATTAGAACAACACATTGATTGCATGCTGCAAAACATATATGGTTATGTTTCACAAAACTGAAAAAATTAAATTGCTTGGTTAACTGTTTGTTATATTTTACACTGTTAAATATATTGAACTCCTTTGCTTCTACAGGTTGACTTTTAGAAGTCTTTGGACAATTTAAATAAAAAAAAAATGTGCACAAGAAGGTTTTGTTTATGGAACACATAGACATTAAGAAGTGGCATATGAATCTCAACAATCAGCAAAATATTAAAATAAACATCTTTGAATATCACAAAGCATGCTACATAAAAGTCACAACAAAAATAGTGAAAATTAAAGCAAACTGTAAAAACAAAAGAAAATACAAAGATAATTCAGAAGCATAATTCATTCAAGTTGCAATAAAATATATAATAACATTTTAAACTGAAGGCTCAGGAGCCCAACTAAAGCAAACACTGATCGCCTTAATGGCAAGTTCAAACAAAAGATTCATCATGTAAACCTGTGTTCTAAATAATAACTTTAGACAAACTGGTTAGTAAGTGAAGCTGGTGAAGCTGTTTGTTGAGTTGTTTAATCATCCTCTGCTGAGATCTCTGCTGAGAGATTCAATGTATTTTATTTCAGCTGATTTCATCTAAAGCCGGCTTCACACTACAGGATTTTTAAAATCCTAACCGATTATGAAATCTGGTTGCAGCGCACACATAAGGAAAATCATCGCAGATTATCTTCCCTGAAATCTTAAACATGCACACATGAAAACTGTGGTGCATCACACACTACAAGATATTATTAAGATTATCATGACGGAGGGAGCACCTCACGTGATCTTACGCAACAGATCGTCTTTTTTTTTTATTTTTTTATTTTGCACAAAAAAGAAATACAAAAGAAAAGAATTTCAGCAACTAATGTTTACAAATGTTTTATTATTATTATTAATTTTGTTTATTTGAATGTCTTGTTATAATTGTATATGTTTTATTGTAGTTTCTAATAATAATAAAAAAAACAATGAAATACAAAGTAAAATAAAGAATGTTTACAAATGTTAGTTAACTTTTATGTGCTTTAACTGTTTTATATCTATAGATTTTACTTAAGGCGGGTTGAAAAAGGAAAAAAGATGGGCTCAGCTTGGACTCGGGCCGCATGGCGCATTGCTTTCCTTGCTTCATGCAGTTGTGGTATGTTTTCAACATATTATACAGACAGTGTTACTAAAAAAAAATCCGCAGCAGTTTCCTCCATCTCCACTATCCAATGGACCGTACAGCAGCTGTTTTATGGTCGCGCATTGGCTGTAGTGAAAGTACTGACATAATCATAGCCGTGATCATCCCGATTTAAAATACTGAATATCAAACATGTTTGATATGATTGGGGCGGCCCCGATTTGTGTGAGAGCAGATCGGGAGGTGCAAGATTCGATCTGTGAACATCTCACATTACCAGATAATCCATGCCGAACATCGCGACCGATCAAGGTGCTCGACAAGATTTTTGCTCCGATTCTCGGGAGGGCAAAATTGGGCTAAAAATCCTGTAGTGTGAGGCCGGCTTAAGGCTGTGACTGTGTTTCTGTTTGTCTATTCTATTTTTTTTTTTTTTTCTTATTCAATAATTCTGCTTGTTAACATTCTCATTCAAGTTCAATATATAATAATGGCATTTTATTTCTGTATTGTGTTATTTTTATGTTGCTCTGTGCATAATGAGATGGTGGGTCTATGGTGTGGTGAGTTGTGGACCAGGTGTGGTCGGTCGCTCTGTGCCAGAAAGTCCAGGGACATTTTTTAGCCCCAGTCCACTGAGTTTCGGTTTATTGTGACGTGATCCAAAGTTCCACGGAAAGGAAAACGAGATGGCAGAAAGTAGGCTAGTTTTCTTTGTTTTGCTAAAGCCGTATGGTTTTATTTATTTTACAGTTTTATTTATTTTGCAAAAGCTTGACAAAGATTCTATCTGTATGATCAACCAGCGTTGGTCTGAGCATCGCGCTTGCGCCTCACACGCACACAGACACAACATATTTTTGCAACACTGCAGCCTATTCATTATCAAAATAAAATACAGTTAAAGAAACATATAAAAAGTCACACTACTCTGTTGTACAATCTGTTGCGTTCAGTGTGACCAGCACCTCACTGTAATGATGTAGTCTATGTGAGTAAAGTATAAAGGCTATTATAAGAAACCATTTCAACATCCAGATACAACACAAAAATGGAAAAATTTAGATTCACAAAGAATGAGAGAAACAGTTAATTTGCTTTTGGATTGATGTTTTAGAAATACAACATATACATAAAATACTCAATTACTGCATCTCAAGGACACAGAGACATCAACAATCCACATATGGATCTCAACAATGGTGGCAATCAACTGAAAAGCATCATGCTGGGTGTATATTACCAAACTCATCCATGATTGTTTGTCACCACTGATGAGGTTTGTATGTCAAACCTTGTATGTCTATAGAGCAAAGAAAGTGTTTTTTTTTTTAATTAAATCACAGCAGCTGCTTTCGCTTTATCAGACATATCTTTAAAAAAAAAGAAAAAAAACATTAACTTTAACATCATTATTTAAAGTAAACTTTTTGATGCAATTTCTGTCACCAAAAGAACATAACACTGCATTGTATAAGGTGAATTATAAATCACTAACGCAATTACTGAAAGAGAGAGAGAGAGAGAGAGAAAAGATACCAATGCAAACAGACAGTCAAAGGTCAAGAGTCTAACTAAAGCATGTATAAGGGTGACTTAAAACATAAAGCACTGTGAACTAGAGCAGATGTCATAAATAAAGTGAACATGGTGTCTGTAATAAGTGAAGATGTTAATGGTGTTGGTGTTTAGATCTTGACATATTTAATGCGTTCATTTGTCGTTTGCAGTTGACGTTCATCTAATTCTTTAGATGGAAAAGGAAAGATCCTTTTAATGATGCATCTTCAAACAGCAATTGTAGAAATTTACTGTAAAAGACATGGCATGTATGTATTAACTGAATAAATAAGAATGGTGACTTCAGAATGGAAGAGAGGGGCGGGGTGAGCAGTAGCATTTAAAGGGACATGCACCAAAACGGGTCGCTGTGAACAGAGCTGATTTTGACAAGGTAAAAAGGGTATCATTGAGATTTTTTTTCTTTTTTTTTTTAACAACGCATGTTATAGGCTTTTCATGTAGACTCTAAAGAATCATATCAACTTGTGGAAAATAGGCATCCAATGACCCCTTTAAGAAAACTGCTGGGAGCTGAAATGAAATCACTCATTAATAACTCATTAAACGTGTTTGTGTGCATGAAGAGACAATCAAGCTTCACCTCCAGAAGAAATGAGTGTAAGGTTTTTATTATTATTCATTTTTTTGAATGAATATTTGCAAATCGTCTTTCCTAATAATGTGCAAGTTCCACGATGAATGCGGCTAAAGCCATGTCTACACCTGACGTGATCTTGTTCTGTTTATGATCTACTGACACAAAGTTCAGTAAGCTTTGTTGCGTCCACTACACTATATTAAGGTTTTCTTTGTATTGGGTTTATGGAAGTGTTTTTAATGACTAATAAGTCATGTACAAATGTATTTTAAAACGTTTTTGAGCAGTTGTAACTGAATGAACAAGAATGGTGACTTAAGAATGGAAGAGAGGGGCGGGGTGAGCAGTAGCTCATTATCATTTAAAGGGACATGCACTGAAACGAGTCGCTGTGAACAGAGCTGATTTTGACAAGGAAAAAAGGGTATTGTTTTACACTATCATTGAGAAATTTTAACCAAAGTATGTTATACGCTTTTCATGTAGACTCTAAAGAATCATATCAACTTGAGGAAAATGGGCATCCAATGACCCCTTTAAGAAAACTGCTGGGAGCTGAAAGGAAATCACTCATTAATAACACATTAAATGTGTGTTTGTGTGTATGAAGTGATGATCAAACTCACCTGATACTGTCAGTGTAACTGCATCACTTATTTGTGACCAGGTTGATCCTTGTGTAGCTGATCCATAACAGGAATATTTACCTGCGTCAGACTCATTAACAGAACTGAATGTGTGTTCCTTTAGTTTGCTAAAAACACCAGTCAAACCTTCTTTATACCAGTGACTGTCAGTGACTTCTTCACCATTTATTTCACATCTGAGAGTGACTGTTTCTCCTCTGAATACATGTTGAGCAGGTTTAATGGTCACTTTGGCTTTTGGTCTTTCTGTGCAATGACAACAATTCACAATAAAAATAATGTAATAATATAACATAATATAATATAATATAATATAATATAATATAATATAATATAATATAATATAATAAATTAATAACATGGCATGTTTGTATGTTACTGTAAAAAGCCTGGTAAGGTCTAACAGTGTAGCCTACGTTTGGTCAAAATCTAGAAAAGATGATGCTGTATTGGTTGTAAATAAAGCGTATGCATTTTTCTTCTCCTCCTTTTTGAGTAAAGAAGGAACACTGTACCTAATTATTATTATTATTATTATTATTATTATTATTATTATTATTATAGGCAAAAAAACTGTGTTATTAACTTATTAAATTGTGTTAAGGGACCAAGGCCCCTCCTACAACTGTTGACTGACACTGGTGTTTAACCACAGACCAGCCCTGCACAACAAAAAAGCCCAGTGTTAAATTAACTCTCCTGGGAGTTTATTTGGCTCCACACTCGAGTGTTAAAAGTAACATTGAAACAGAGTTAAAGTTAATGAGGTAGTTAGTGATTAATTAAGTGATGATTGATCATTATTGAAGACACCTGATGTTAACAAGCAGAATCACCAAAGGAGAAGATCACAATTGTTAAGCAAAATTGTGGTCAGTGTTTGCATTAGTTGGGCTCTTGACCCTTACATTTTAACATTCAATTTTGTTTGCCTGTTGTAACAGAGTTATAACAACCAGACAAACCAGAGAAAAGGCCTTGATTATGTTTTTCCATAACCTTCATATAATGATCTGTAAATGTGAATTAAGTTTTTTTTTTTTATTTTTACAGATTACATCAAGAACAACATATCTATAATCAGACAAATTTTTTTTAAACTTATTTTGATCAAAAATATTTTTAATTTAGACCAACAGACATGAAGAATCAGCGTGAGAATCACAACAACAGTGACCATCAAAAAAGCATGTTGTAGCCAATCAGAACTCATCCATGGATCCCATCATGCATTGCAGCATGAATATATTATGAGCTGAATTGTCTTATGTTTTTGCTGTTTTTATGTGACTTTTTAGTAGATTGTTTTGTGATGTTCAGAGTTGATCTGTTTATCTGAATATGCTGTTTGTCACCATTGTTGAGATTCATATGCTGATTCTTGATGTCTGTGTGTGCCTAAACAAAACACTTCTTCAGAAAGTTTTTTTTTTTTGTTTGTTTGTTTGTTTGTTTGTTTGTTTTTAATCACAACTGCTCATAAGAAATCCTTCCAAAATATATGAAAAAAAGGCCAGAAATTTTGTTGTGGAATCTAAAGGCTGATGTTAATTATTCAGGACATTCATTATTTGATTCGAATCACTGAATTTGTTTAAAGTCTAATAGCTATAAATTAGACTATGAAAGAATTAAATGATTCAGGGCAAATAATGATTATGTTAAAACATAATCATGATGACCACCTGATGACTTGTGCTCTTGGCTTACCTGGACGTTATAGCTCATTTATAGCAGCCAAACAAAATCTAAAAATAAAAATTTAAGAGTCAAGAGCCCAACTAATGCAAACACTGACCACTAAAATGGTGACATATATATATATACACTACCGTTCAAAAGTTTGGGGTCACTTAGAAATTTCCTTATTTTTGAAAGAAAAACACTTTTTTTTTCAATGAAGATAACTTTAAACTAATCAGAAATACACTCTATAGATTGTTAATGTGGTAAATGACTATTCTAGCTGCAAATGTCTGGTTTTTGGTGCAATATCTACATAGGTGTATAGAGGCCCATTTCCAGCAACTGTTACTCCAGTGTTCTAATGGTACAATGTGTTTACTCATTGTGTCAAAAGGCTAATGGATGATTAGAAAACCCTTGTGCAATCATGTTAGCACAGCTGAAAACAGTTTAGCTGGTTAGAGAAGCTATAAAACTGACCTTCCTTTGAGCAGGTTGAGTATCTGGAGCATCACATTTGTGGGGTCGATAAAACGCTCAAAATGGCCAGAAAAAGAGAACTTTCATTCGAAACTCGACAGTCTATTCTTGTTCTTAGAAATGAAGGCTATTCCATGCGAGAAATTGCCAAGAAACTGAAGATTTCCTACAACGGTGTGTACTACTCCCTTCAGAGAACAGCACAAACAGGCTCTAACCAGAGTAGAAAGAGAAGTGGGAGGCCCCGCCGCACAACTGAGCAAGAAGATAAGTACATTAGAGTCTCTAGTTTGAGAAACAGACGCCTTACAGGTCCTCAACTGGCAGCTTCATTAAATAGTACCCGCAACGCCAGTGTCAACATCTACAGTGAAGAGGCGACTCCGGGATGCTGGCCTTCAGGGCAGAGTGGCAAAGAAAAAGCCATATCTGAGACTGGCCAATAAAAGAAAAAGATTAATATGGGCAAAAGAACACAGACATTGGACAGAGGAAGATTGGAAAAAAGTGTTATGTACGGATGAATCGAAGTTTGAGGTGTTTGGATCACACAGAAGAACATTAGTGAGACGCAGAACAACTGAAAAGATGCTGGAAGAGTGCCTGACGCCATCTGTCAAGCAAGGTGGGGGTAACGTGATGGTCTGGGGTTGCTTTGGTGCTGGTAAGGTGGGAGATTTGTTTAGGGTAAAAGGGGTTTTGAATAAGGAAGGCTATCACTCCATTTTGCAACGCCATGCCATACCCTGTGGACAGCACTTGATTGGAGCCAATTTCATCCTACAACAGGACAATGACCCAAAGCACACCTCTAAATTGTGCAAGAACTATTTAGAGAAGAAGCAGGCAGCTGGTATTCTATCTGTAATGGAGTGGCCAGCTTGACCGTATGGTACGCAAGAAGTGCCCATCCAGCCAAACCAACTTGTGGGAGGGGCTTCTAGAAGTGTGGGGTGAAATTTCTCCAGATTACCTCAACAAATTAACAGCTAGAATGCCAAAGGTCTGCAATGCTGTAATTGTTGCAAATGGAGGATTCTTTGATAAAAGCAAAGTTTGAAGGAAACAATTATTATTTCAAATAAATATAATTATTTCTAACCTTGTCAATGTCTTTACTATATTTTCTATTCATTTTACAACTCATGTGGTAAATAAAAGTGTGACTTTTCATGGAAAACACAATTTTCTGGGTGACCCCAAACTTTTGAACGGTAGTGTATATATATATATATATATATATATATATATTTTTTTTTTTTCTCCTTTGGTGATTCTGCTTGTTAATATCAGGTGTCTTCAATAATGGTCAATCATCACTTAATTAATCATTAATTATCTCATTAACTTTAACTCTGCTTCAGTGTTAATTTTAAAGGGGTCGTCAGATGCTAAGTTCACTTTTACATGTTGTTTGAACATTAATGTGTGTTGGCAGTGTATGTACAAATCTACCCTATACTGATAAAAATCCATGCAGTGGTTTTTAATTCATCTGTAAAAATAATATCCCCTTTTTCAAATCGAGCCATTCTCAGATGCCTGTCGTTGTTGCGTCACACTGACAGAGGCTGCTCCCACCATAGTTGATTGACATTAGCGTCTTACCTAAGATCAGTTGTAACAGTCCAACCTCCACGTTTTGATGCCGGGCAGGGATGTACGTTAGACAAGAATATCTCCAACTGAGCGATTGAGGTGTTGTGTTGCTGGATGTAATAATGAATGTAGTGGTTGTCATTTACTCCCAACATCTGAGCTGAAATGAGTATAAGGGCTTTTTTATAAATCTTTGCGATCGCTTTTCCTGATAATGTGCTAGTTAACAAGTTTAGCGTCTAAATGCGGCTAAAGTAAACAGTCTTGTCACTCCACAGAGAGAAGAGAGGGGTGGGGTGAACAGAGCTCATTTGCATTTAAAGCAGCCTCGACCAGAATGGGATGATTTTTGCAGAGCTGATATTGACAAGGTAAAAAGGGTGTTGTTTTGCACTACCATTGAGAATTTTTAACCAAAGTATATTATAGACTTTTCATTAAGACCCTAAAGAATCATATCAACTTGTGGAAAATGGGCATCCGATGACCCCTTTCACACTCTTGAGTGTGGGGTCAAATAAACTCCCAGGAGAGTTAATTTAACACTGGGCTTTTTTTGCTGTGTGAGTGAGCTGTAAACAGTTCGCCATTGTTTCAACACTAGAGCAGAATGGCTCCTAAGTGATTAAAGAGTTTTGTTGTTGGATGCAATAATGAATATAACAATCATTATTTACTCCCAACATCTGAGCCGGAAGACTCAGTGGATTACTCTTGCTTTTAAAGGGAATACACACCCCAGTCTACATAAATGTGTTTACACGATTCATTTCACCAGACTGCATTGCTAAAAAGGTGTTCTTGAAGAATGGATTGGTACCAACTGTTTGTGATCAAGCTTCACCTCCAGAAGAAGTGAGTGTAAGGTTTTTATTATTATTTATTTTTTTGAATGAATATTTGCAAATCGTCTTTCCTAATAATGTGCTAGTTTGCAAGTTCCACGATGAATGCGGCTAAAGTTAACAGTCCCATGCCGTGTCTACACCTGACGTGATCTCATTCTATGTATGATCTACTGACACAAAGTTCAGTAAGCTTTGTTGCATCCACTACACTATATTAAGGTTTTCTTTGTATAGGGTTTATGAAGATGTTTTTAATGACTAATAAGTCATGTACAAATGTATTTTAAAATGTTTTTGAGCAGTTGTAACTGAATAAATAAGAATGGTGACTTAAGAATGGAAGAGAGGGGCGGGGTGAGCAGTAGCTCATTATCATTTAAAGGGACATGCACTGAAACGACTCGCTGTGAACAGAGCTGATTTTGACAAGGTAAAAAGGGTATTGTTTTACACTATCATTGAGAAATTTTAACCAAAGTATTTTATATGCTTTTTAATATAGACTCTAAAGAATCATATCAACTTGAGGAAAATGGGCATCCAATGACCCCTTTAAGAAAACTGCTGGGAGCTGAAAGGAAATCACTCATTAATAACACATTAAATGTGTGTTTGTGTGTATGGAGAGATGATCAGACTCACCTGATACTGTCAGTGTAACTGCATCACTTATTTGTGACCAGTCTGATCCTTTTAATCCATAACAGGAGTATTTACCTGCGTCAGACTCAGTAACAGAACTGAATGTGTGTTCCTGTAGTTCACTGAAAACATTGGTTGAACCTTCTTTATACCAGTGACTCTTAGTGACTCCTTCACCATTTATGTCACATCTGAGAGTGACTGTGTCTCCTCTGAATACATGTTGAGCAGGTTTAATGGTCACTTTGGCTTTTGGTTTTTCTGTACATTGACAACAATTCACAATGAAAATAATGTGATAATATAATAATAAAATAATAAAATTCGCTGTTTTTACTGTATAAACAGATTATTGCAATACACGCATGCTATATCAAGTTAGACTGAAGTGAATATGAAATATATTTGCTGTGTATTGTCACTGCTACTGTAATTGTTCCTCTAGTCACAACACAGAAGAACCTTGTTAAAAAGATGCTTTTTGAATCAATAAAAATCAAAACACTCTTCACAGCTAGTTTGTGTAGTGTAGAATCACTCATGTGAATATGTGAAATTTTCTCACCTCCAGTTTGTCCAGAGTGAATGATTGAAATCAGCACTAAAAACACAAAAAGAAAATGTGAGCACTGAGCTGATATTGTGTGTATTACATTAGCCATATGAAGGTGTTTTCTTCTTCCTTTGCTTATAAAACACAAAAAAATTACTCTTAAATGTTTCTCAGCTCCACAACACAGGTTTCTGTTGCATTTTTTTAACAATTGCTTACACACTAAAATTAAAAACACACAAGTGAAACCTGACACCCAGGGACCAAATTTACACAATTCTCAGCCTCACACTTTTTGCAAAACACTACACACACTGTTTTACAAGACACTAAACACACTTCTGTACATTAGACACAGAAATCTAACACGATGTCACTTGTTTACCATTTTAAGGCACTGCTTTCCAAAATACTACACACATGAACCAACTGATCAAACACGTCCATCAGGTGTGCAGACACTTCTGTACTGAACTGTAAACTCAACAATCAAGATGTAAGCACTATAAAAAGGTAACAGGTGAATTTTTGTCTTCAACAAAAAGGAAAGGCAGTGTTGCAATAGAGGAAAAGGAATAAGGAGAAACATTTTGAATGTCTCGGGCCAACGTGGTGTTAACTTCACAATAAATGCTGCAATCACACAGAATGGGTCCACCATCAGCATGCCAAAATAGGTCCTTACAACACGATACACATACATTTTGAACAGGCTATTGGACTAATGCAACCACAAACTGGTTCCATTATTCCAGCACCTCCCACAACACTCACCAATATAGTTTATGTACCAAATTGTATTTAGAATATGTTCTGATTTTCAGTGCAAAAATCAATCTAATTGCAATGATGTACTAAAGGATTTTACAATGTAGTGAGAAATAAATACTTTCATCAGGGTGCAGTACTTGTCTCGTGTTTGGTCAATACATTCATGTTTTTAACAATATCTTACTTTTTTATTTTTTTATTTTTTTTCAGGGGCTTACACACATTTTAACTATGCCTCTTTTATTCAAAACTTTACACAAAAATCCCAAAATTTTGAAATATTTGTACTATTTAAAATAGTTTTCTATTTGTATATTTTTTAAAATATAATTTATTCCTGTGATTTCAAAGCTGAATTTTTAGCATCATTACTCCAGTCACATGATCCTTCAGAAATCATTCAAATATTCTGATTTGCTGCTCAAAAAAAAAAAAAAAAAAAAAAAAAAAAATTATTATTATTATGAAAAAAAAAAAAAAAAAAAACAAAAAAACAGCTGAATAGATTTTTTTCTCTGATGAGTAGAACGTTCAGTAGAACAGCATTTATCTGAAATAGAAATCTTTTGTAACATTAGAAATGTCCTTATCACTTTTGATCAATTTAAAGCACCCTTGCTAAATAAAAGTATTAATTTCTACAGTCCCCTATATTACTCCAAGCTTATGAATGGTATAATGTATACTGTCACAAAAGCTTTTTATTTCAGATAAATGATGATCTTTGGATCTTTCTATTCATCAAAGAATCCTGAAAAACTTTTTTTCTCAACTGTTTTAAATATTAATAATAATAATAATAATAATAATAATAATAATAATAATAATAATAATAATAAATAAATAAACAATAATAATATAGCTGCACACAGTGATTATGGGGCCAAGCCCCTTATGGCCATTTTGGGCATTTTTGAGCATTGGATTTTATTTGTAATACTTTTAAACAATTTATAGTTGCCATGGTGAAACACTTGGCACACAATGAATTTGTTGAAAATCTTCAAAGCTATAGCCTTTTAATTTACATAGCATGCCACTCATAAACCGTGGTTTATTCAGAAATATTTATTTAGTTTTATTTAAATAATTTTTTTCAGCTGATCCAGGCTGATCCTCTCTTCTCCTCTCTTCCCGCCATTTCCCTCTCTACCTCCCTTCCCCTCTCTACAGACCTTCCTCTTCAATGATTGGCCCCTAATAATTATAATAAAACCAATGGATGGTGCCTATGGTTAAACACTTGCTATACATTGAATTTGTAGAAAATTTTCAAAGCTTTAGCCTTTTGTTTTACACAGCATGCAAATCATACACTCTGTTTTATTAAATTTTACAAAGACTTGAGTTGTTGAAAGTAGAATTTCAGCAACTGGCTCCAAGTGAAACAACATTACACATGATGAGCCCACGACATTAAGCATCCGGGATCTGTGGTGTAACGCATTGAGCTAGTCACTCAGGCACATTCACCAAACTACTATAGTAGCTTAGTAGAGTCAGCTTAAAATAATTTGTTACCCTGCTGCCTTAAAATTTTAAGTTCAGTCAACTAAAATAAGTTTATTCAACCTGAAATGTTAAGTTGTACTAAGTAACAACTTAGATATTTGTGTCTGCTAAACTTAACAGATGGGTAAGTAACCCAGCTGCCTTAAAATTTTAAGTTGATTCAACTCAAATATCTAAGTTGTCACTTAGTATAATTTAATATTTCAAGTTGAATAAACATTTTTTGAGATGACTGAGCTTAAAATTTTAAGGCAGCCAGGTTACAAATTATTTTAAGTTGACTCAACAAATTGTTTTTTACAGCGTAAGGAGAGGTTTCAGTGTTAGTAATTACTGTGCGGCTCGGTCCAAAGATCATATGAACAGATTTTGGTCAAAATTGGGAAAAAACTGAAAAAGAGTAGTGAAAAAACTGTTTTTCATTTCCTCAATATGGCCGACAGACACACTGATGGAAAATGACAATGAGACTTCGTCAGAATCGGCATAACCCAGGGAATTAAATGATACAAAACTAACAAAATTTGGACAATGTTTCCAAAGTTTTTAGCATTTTTGCAAAAATCTCTTTTTTATGTCTCTTGAATGCTAGGTGGTCCAAACGACGTCATTTCAACATCTTTGTCGGACGTTGAAATGACGTCCCCTGTAAAGCCAGAATGAAAGATTTTATGTCTTTTTATGACATCCACTGGACGTCTCTAGAAGGTTAAAATATAGTTCAGATGTGGTCATTGTGGATGTATTTTCAACGTCTTTTCAACTGCAGTCACATTTAGACGTCATTTATACTGAATCTGGACAAAATAAAAACTCTTAGGCTGCAATCAACTAACACTCATATTTATTTCAATGTAATTTATTTGTACTTTTAAATCAACTTACACAGTGTGTTTATACAAAAAAACATGAAAACAAAAGAAATTTCACTCATTGTACAGGCGATAACTGTAACAAATAACAAGCATTATGTTTAACTGTTGGAGCTAAACGGGGGGAAAACACTTCCAATGCATTTTTACTTCAACTGCAATTAACTCAAAATTCCTAAAGATGGTATATTCTTTATTCATGCCATAGACAAGTGTTCATGTACCCAAATAATAATATCTCAAACAATAATATCTATGCACAATAATGAAAAGAGCTATATGCTAGTGCAGGGGTTTTCAAACTGCAGTCCGTGACCCAAAGCCAAAGAGTCTTCAAAATATTTTGCTATACCATATTTAAGTCATGTTTTTCAAATCTGAGACGTGCTGAAGCCTAAGCAAAACATAAACACTTAAAAGCACTTAAAGGTTTCAATAAAAATAGTTATATATAAAGTTTATATATACATATATATAATACAGAGATAGATTTTTTTTTGTTCTGTTTTGAATACCATCAAATTGATGTGAGAGAAAGTAAATTACATATGCAGTGTTTATAATGTTTGTCAAGTTTCTTAACATTTGTTTTACTTATCAGTATTTTACATTATTGCTGAAAGTAATAGTAAAATGCATCTTATACCTACGCAACTTATGTGTGTTTCCTGTCCTCGTGCAATTTTTGGGTAAAAAATGGTAAATTATGTCTATATTGTGCTGTATTATTAAACAGTTTATATAAATGAGAACCATTTGCACCAATAAAACAATCATATTATGTTCATTACTCCCATCCACATTAACTTTAGCCTTAGACACTTTTGTAATAATAAGGGGTCCTTGGAAAATCTTCTCCCCTGCAGAATGGCTCCAAAAACCCATGTGCTAGTGGACAGGCCTCCATACAGCAGCGAGTCTGGTGTGGCAGGTGGAACTGAGCTTCTGTCCAAGTTGACACAACATCTCAAGTTTCTCTGTCTTCAGGTGCCCTGAAAACACAATTGAAATATAAAAGATTATTATAAATATAGCTTCACAATACTCATTTTGGCCTCTGTGGTGAACATATAATCAGAAAATACTGCTAGACTGATATTTAATTTTTAGTGAATTGTTTTAAATTGGTGTTTTTTAATGTAATTTTTACTTTTTAGCCGCCTAATTTCACAGGCTCGCGTGAGAGTCCGGGATCCATGAGAAAGTGTATTTTACTACAAGAACAAACACTTCACACAAGATAGAGTGGTAAAAACTTACATTATTGAGGAGTTGCGTGTTTAAGTGACGAATTTAAACAAAATAGATCAACATAAATTTACCTAAGATTGTAACTAGGACCACCTCACGCACAAGTTAACTAACAGGGACGTCTAAAAATTACAAAAAGGGGAATTTGAAAATGTCAAAACACAGAACAATATAAATCTAAAGTAAAATTCTACCTTAGATATACAAAACGATGAATAAAAGTACATTTATAATGCTTACCTTCGGCTTTGTCCGTCTGTCAGATGACCATTAAAGCTTTGCGGTTTGAATTTCCACGTAACTGCATTGCTTTGTGAAAACCATTCATTGGGCAGGTAGGGTCCCATCCTCTGTAGGTTTTATAAAGTGTCCTCAATGTAGAAATAGTAAAATAAATTACATAAAAGATCTATCACCGTGATTATGTCTTCAGTCTTTGGTAATGTACAGAATGAATATCTTCCGTCTTCGCAGTTGCTTGCGCCATCACGTTCACGTCACGACGTTAATGCCCATCGCGTGAGTGCACGTTTCAATAGAGATCTATTTATTCAATTAAATTCAAATCTATTTATCTGTTTAATAAACATTTATTATTAAATATGATATTATATTATTATAATATATAATAAATATTAACCCCCTGGGGTCTGAGGGTGTTTTGGGGCCCTGGAGAAGTTTAACATGCCCTGACATTTGTGCTTTTTTCAGTATCTTAAAAACACATTAATGGCTAAAATCTGGTTACTGTTACGTGGAGTGAATGACGGGAGGCGAGCGGATCCATTTGCAAGCTTTATTAGATGGGCGAGACAGATACAAAGTCGTGCAGGCAGGGTTGAGACGGGCGCAGACAGATATATCACAGGTAGACGAAGAGAATAACCAATAAACAAGAGCGATAGTCCAATAGGCAGGCGGCTAGACAGTCCAAACGAGAAAACCAGGCAAGAGGTCAAAAACCAGGAACTAGGAAACCAGAGAACGCTAAGCAAAGGGAAAACACTAACAAAACAACAATTCAACACTCCGTGCAGTGTACAAGGAAGTCCGGGGTTTTATAGAGCGCCTGATTGGTCACGGGGGCTGACGCAATCAGCGCGGTGGAGGATGGGAGATGCAGTCCAAAATGCAAAGCAACAGTCAGAGAGCATGAAAAGGTGAGAGTGACATCTGGTGGCGGATAGTCCGCAAGACACCGACCAGATCCGTGACAGTTACACTGTAATCAGCACAAACTGGGCTACAATAATATGTAAGCAACATGAATGTACATGTTTGTGTTTTTGAGAAAACAACGTTTATGCATGGTTAGTGAATATAATAAATATAATAATATAATAAATATTCTATATAAATAGTATATATTGTTATTAAATATTCTAATTATATATTAAATCTATTATATATATTTAGTATATTATAAAATCTATTTATCTGTTTAAATCTAACTTTATTTAATTAATATATTTTATTTTAAATCTATTTAATGTAATTAATTATATTTAATTAATAGTTCTAACTAAATCACACATAGATGTAAACTGCTGTTTCTGTCAATGTCCCAGTGAAAAATATCACTCAATAAATAAATAAATAAATAAAAAGTTTAAATGGTCGCATTATGGTATGTTTTAAACATTTAAATATTACACTATTTTAACACCTAAATGTTTCATAAAAATAGACGTAATATTTATATTTTTTTAATCAGAACTCATAGGATTACTTTAACATGTTTATTTGTATAAAAAGTGCTTATTGTCGATTTCCTGAACCTGTTCTGCACATTCTACAGACATCCAGGAAAACCCCTAGCCAGACATTCAAATTTTGAACTGCATATCTACGTCCAAGGGACGTCGTAGTCAGACGCCCAGAAACCGTACCGGATTTGCACGTCATACAGATGTACAGATATCGTCCTGGACCGACCAACCCAATATGGACGTGATCTGCACGTCGGGCAGACGTCTCATGTTTGTTGAGTTCAAACGTCTCAGCTACCTCCGGGACATACCATCGATGATCCCTACCGAATTTTGTGCAGATATGTCAAATGGTTCAAAATATATTGCAATTTATGACAAATTTATGACAAAATGGCGGACACATGGTCGATATCCACAAATCAATATCCACAGATTCGGCATGACCCAAGGAATCCATAGACACCTCATAGACATCTTGATTTTCTGACCAACTGTTCAAAAAAAAGAACCATTTTTTATAGCTCATGATCCATAGGTGGTTCTGTTCCCATGGCATGGACCCTCGTGGTTCGTAGTGCTGATGAAGCATACCAAGTTTCATTTCAATTGATCAAAGTTTGGCTGAGATATAGCCTCTGAACCAAATTTGGGTCAACCTCTTTAAGTTTGCAACATCATAACTAATTAATCTTTATTAATTAAAAAATATGTTTAGTCATTTCTGTGCAGCTCAGTCCAAAGATCATCTGAGCCAATTTGGGGAAGAATTTGATGAATTTTGAAGGAGGAGTAGCAAAAAAACTAAATACTGTACTTTTCAAAATGGCCACTATTGTAATGAATGGAGTCATAATGTGAGCTTGCCCTTTGGGCTTGGCCCTAATAATAATAATAATAATAATAATGATCACAGAAATATTTTACATTTTACTTTTTTTTTTTTTTTTTTTTTTTTTTCAACTGCCCGTCTGTCAGATGACCATTAAAGCTTTGCGGTTTGAATTTCCACGTAACTGCATTGCTTTGTGAAAACCATTCATTGGGCAGGTAGGGTCCCATCCTCTGTAGGTTTTATAAAGTGTCCTCAATGTAGAAATAGTAAAATAAATTACATAAAAGATCTATCACCGTGATTATGTCTTCAGTCTTTGGTAATGTACAGAATGAATATCTTCCGTCTTCGCAGTTGCTTGCGCCATCACGTTCACGTCACGACGTTAATGCCCATCGCGTGAGTGCACGTTTCAATAGAGATCTATTTATTCAATTAAATTCAAATCTATTTATCTGTTTAATAAACATTTATTATTAAATATGATATTATATTATTATAATATATAATAAATATTAACCCCCTGGGGTCTGAGGGTGTTTTGGGGCCCTGGAGAAGTTTTAACATGCCCTGACATTTGTGCTTTTTTCAGTATCTTAAAAACACATTAATGGCTAAAATCTGGTTACTGTTACGTGGAGTGAATGACGGGAGGCGAGCGGATCCATTTGCAAGCTTTATTAGATGGGCGAGACAGATACAAAGTCGTGCAGGCAGGGTTGAGACGGGCGCAGACAGATATATCACAGGTAGACGAAGAGAATAACCAATAAACAAGAGCGATAGTCCAATAGGCAGGCGGCTAGACAGTCCAAACGAGAAAAGGTCAAAAACCAGGAACTAGGAAACCAGAGAACGCTAAGCAAAGGGAAAACACTAACAAAACAACAATTCAACACTCCGTGCAGTGTACAAGGAAGTCCGGGGTTTTATAGAGCGCCTGATTGGTCACGGGGGCTGACGCAATCAGCGCGGTGGAGGATGGGAGATGCAGTCCAAAATGCAAAGCAACAGTCAGAGAGCATGAAAAGGTGAGAGTGACATCTGGTGGCGGATAGTCCGCAAGACACCGACCAGATCCGTGACAGTTAATAATCAGCACAAACTGGGCTATAATATGTCATGAATGTATGAGAAAACAACGTTTATGCATGGTTAGTATATAATAAATATAATAATATAATAAATATTCTATATAAATAGTATATATTGTTATTAAATTTATATATATTTAGTATATTATAAAATCTATTTATCTGTTTAAATCTAACTTTATTTAATTAATATATTTTATTTTAAATCTATTTAATGTAATTAATTATATTTAATTAATAGTTCTAACTAAATCACACATAGATGTAAACTGCTGTTTCTGTCAATGTCCCAGTGAAAAATATCACTCAATAAATAAATAAATAAATAAAAAGTTTAAATGGTCGCATTATGGTATGTTTTAAACATTTAAATATTACACTATTTTAACACCTAAATGTTTCATAAAAATAGACGTAATATTTATATTTTTTTAATCAGAACTCATAGGATTACTTTAACATGTTTATTTGTATAAAAGTGCTTATTGTCGATTTCCTGAACCTGTTCTGCACATTCTACAGACATCCAGGAAAACCCCTAGCCAGACATTCAAATTTTGAACTGCATATCTACCCAAGGGACGTCGTAGTCAGACGCCCAGAAACCGTACCGGATTTGCACGTCATACAGATGTACAGATATCGTCCTGGACCGACCAACCCAATATGGACGTGATCTGCACGTCGGGCAGACGTCTCATGTTTGTTGAGTTCAAACGTCTCAGCTACCTCCGGGACATACCATCGATGATCCCTACCGAATTTTGTGCAGATATGTCAAATGGTTCAAAATATATTGCAATTTATGACAAATTTATGACAAAATGGCGGACACATGGTCGATATCCACAAATCAATATCCACAGATTCGGCATGACCCAAGGAATCCATAGACACCTCATAGACATCTTGATTTTCTGACCAACTGTTCAAAAAAAAGAACCATTTTTTATAGCTCATGATCCATAGGTGGTTCTGTTCCCATGGCATGGACCCTCGTGGTTCGTAGTGCTGATGAAGCATACCAAGTTTCATTTCAATTGATCAAAGTTTGGCTGAGATATAGCCTCTGAACCAAATTTGGGTCAACCTCTTTAAGTTTGCAACATCATAACTAATTAATCTTTATTAATTAAAAAATATGTTTAGTCATTTCTGTGCAGCTCAGTCCAAAGATCATCTGAGCCAATTTGGGGAAGAATTTGATGAATTTTGAAGGAGGAGTAGCAAAAAAACTAAATACTGTACTTTTCAAAATGGCCACTATTGTAATGAATGGAGTCATAATGTGAGCTTGCCCTTTGGGCTTGGCCCTTAATAATAATAATAATAATAATAATGATCACAGAAATATTTTACATTTTACTTTTTTTTTTTTTTTTTTTTTCAACTGCTTACACAAATAATATTTACTTCTCACACAATTTCTGAAACTTGACACTTAAACACCAGAACCACACACCAAATCTGCAAAACCATACACTAATTCTTGACCTTTGACTCAGTTTTCAATTTCAAAAAACAACACACAATTCTCTATGTAACACACAAAAATCTAACAGGAAGAATCTTGATTTCCTTTTGCAAACACAACCAATATAAAAGTGCCACACCAATTCATCAGTGCCTCACACTAACACCTCACTTGTCCAAACACCAGAGGTGGGACTTTCACGTCACAAGCAAGTCTCCCAAGTCTCAAATCCCAAGTCCTTAAAAAGTTAAATTTAATGAGATAATTGACTAATTAAATGATGATTGTGCATTAGTGATGAACACGTGCTGTTATTGAGAATTACAGAGGATCAAATGTTGATGTTTTATTGGTTAAAATGATGCCACCATCATGGAGATCAGTGTTTGCTTTAGTTGGGCTCTTGACTCTTAACTTCTTGCATTGGCTCTCTCTCATTATACATGTTTCATAAGCTGGCTGCATTACAATCAAAATAACTTTTTTTATGTTTAGGTTTTGTATAATCAACCTGTTGAAACTTCCACAAGCAAAGAATGTGTTGCACTAGTACACTGTGTATAAAAAGAAAGAAAGAAAAAAAAAAAAAACTTGAAGTTGTTTCAACTTAAAAAAGTAAGTGTTCATGCTGTTCAAGTACAACTTAACATTTCATGTTGACTAAACCTAAAATTTTAAGGCACTACAAACGCTTTTTTGAATTGTAACAATTTATTTATTTATAACAATGTGGTTACAGAAAATAAAACTAATGCATACATAGAAATAAACAGCAGTATTATTTAGACACACACAGACATCAAGAATAAGCATATGAATCTTAAAAATGGTGACAATCAACACAATGCTTCATGCTGCAATGCATGCTGGGTAACAACTTAGTAAAAAATCATGCAATACAGTATGAATAATTGTTGTCACCACTGTTGAGGTTTTTATGATAAGTGTTAATGTCTAAAAGCCAGAGCCATTGCAGTTCTTTTGTTTTCAATATCAAAACATTATGGTAGCATTTGTTTAAAGGGGTCATTGGATGCTAAGTTCACTTTTTCATGTTTGAACATTGATGTGTGGTGGCAGTGTATGTACAAATCTACCCTATAATGATAAAAATCCATGCAGTGGTTTTTAATTAATCTGTAAAAATAATATCCCTTTTCAAATCGAGCCATTCTCAGATGCCTGTCGGTGTGCCGTCACACCCACAGAGGCCGCTCCCACAATAGTTGATTGACATGAGCTCTTACCTCAGATCAGCTGTAACAGTTCAGTAACTTTCCTTGTTTCGATGCCGAAGCAGAGATGTAAGTTAGACAAGAATATCTCTGATTGAGGTGCTGTGTTGCTGGATGTAATAATGAACATAGTGGTCGTCATTTACTCCTGACATCTGAGCAGCTGAAGATGCAGTGGATTATGTTTGTTTGTGAAGGGAATGCGCCTCCCAATCTACATATATCCGTCCAAGTTTGCGCAAATCATTCATGATCCAGCTTCACTTACAGCAGAAGTGTGTATACGCGGTTTTTATACCTTATTTATTTTCCTTATAGCGTGGTAGTTAGGACGTTTAGCGGCTAAACGCGGCTAAATGCGACTAAAGTAAACAAGATTGTCATTCCACAGAGAGAAGAGAGGGGCGGGGCAAGCAGAGCTCATTTGCATTTAAAGGAACAACCCCTTAGAATGAGATGATTTTTGCTGAGCTCATTTTGACAAGGTAAAAAGGGTGTCGTTTTACAAAACCATTCACAATTATGGTGGCATGGTGTTTTTTTTGTTTTTTTTGTTTTTTTTTTTCTTCTTCTTCAGTTTATTCCATTCAAGGCTGTGGCTGAATTCAGTTGTAGTTCTTGTGTTTCTTTTTTCTTCAGTGATGTTGATTGTTAACAGCAGGTGTTTATCACTAATGCACAATCATCATTTAAGGACTTGGGATTTGAGACTTGGGAGACTTGCTTATGACTTTAAAGTATCACCTCTGCCAAACACTCATTGCTTTACTTAACACCAACCAATCATGGCTTTAGAATAGGCCTTGGAATATGTTTTGGAATAATCACCTTTTTCACAAATATGTTTGGTTTCTGTCAAGTCAACACATGGTTGATATACACTACCAGTCAAAAGTTTTTAATGTATTGTTGTTGTTGTTGTTGTTGTTGTTGTTGTTGTTTTAAAATTATTATTATTATTATTATTATTATTATTATTATTATTATTATTATTATTATTATTATTTTTATCTTCTGCTTACCAAGCCTGCATTTATGTGATCCAAAATACAGCAGTAATATTGTGAAATATTTTTACTATTTAAAATAGCTGCTTTCTAGTTAAATATATTTTAAAATGTAATATATTGTAATATATACAAAAAGTGAAATTTACAGCATCATTACTCCAGTCTTCAGTGTCACATGATCCTTCAGAAATCATTCTGCTGATTTACTGCTCAAGAAACATTTATTATTATTAATATGAATATTTAAAAGAGTTGAGTAGTAGATTCTTTGATGAATCAAAAACTATAAAGATCAGCCTTTACCTGAAATATAAAGCTTTTGTAACATTATACATTATATAGGTTTTAATCTTGCTTTCTTGTTTACTGTGAATTTTGCCAATTACATTCAATCTTGTACAGAAATGTACATAGGAACTCATGAGGTTTTGAATAACTGTATATGATATGTCCAAAAATACATATAACAAATGTTTGCTTTTGTAATGTGTTAGTGATATTTTGAATGCAGTCCCTCATTTTGCAAGAGATGTGAGGCATTTTGTATTTTGTGTGTGGATTTGTGTGTAAAGTTTTGATAAATAGAAGCAAAGGTTTGAAAATGTGTGTAAGCAGCTGAAAAAAACAAACAAACAAAAAAAAAAAAACTAAAATATATTCAAAGAGAAAGCAATTATTTTAAACGGTACAAAAAATTCACAGTATTACTGTTTTTGTTGTATTTTGTATCGCATAAATGCAGGCTTGATAAGCAGAAGAGAAAAAAAATAATAATAATAATAATAATAAAAAACATTAAAAATCTTACCATTCAAAAACTTTTGACTGCTATTGTACATCAACCATGTGTAGTTATGTAGTCGGACAGAAACCAAACATAATTTTGAAAAACTGCGTGGAGGACTGCGTATGTGTCCAGATGAACACACACACACACACAAAACATGTTTAATATTTTACAGATTTCATCCTATAGCAGAGAGACCTGTTTCAAGACCTGTTTCCTGTCTGATCACAAGAAGAGGAATAAAGTAACTAATTACTAACTGTGTTCTAGTGAATGTCTAAGCAACAGAACTGATTCAATACACATTGTTACAAAGCGCAAATAAATAAATAAATAAATGAATGAATGAATGAATGAATGAATGAATGAATGAATAAATATATAAACATGGCTGCCTGAACAAACAAACTGACTCAAACACAACAAAGTGCATTTCTCTTTCACAAACAGCACTAACTGCACATCTTTTTTTCATCTTTTTTCCTCATATATAGGGCTGGATTTTTTAAATCTGAGAACAGCATGAAAAGGAAAAAAAAGTCCAGGTACACTAAATCACTTGTTCCTATTCACAATATAAGAGCAAAAAACATCCACTGAAATACATCCAGAGAAAGCAATACTCACAGAACACAAGAGGAAGTTGACTGAGCTCCATACTGACCGAATAATGACAGACGGTGAAAGACACAGACTGTTAAAACCTTGAGACTTCCTGATACCTACAGTCAGATCCAACATAATCACACATTAAACACATACAAATGCACCTCATGTGTTAGAGAAAATGTTGCTAACAGTTTTCAGAGTGTTAAACTGACTAACAGGTTTTTAGTCAGGTCAAGTTTTGGACAGAAATGTTGTCATGATATTGTCAGTATCAAACTGAACAGCATCAATTTTCCATTAAGTAATATTCCTGTATTAACAAGGAAAAGTAAACAATACTTTGATGGATATTTATTGTAATTATGATATTAACTGTATTCATAACTCTTTAAAAGTAAATAAACATAAACTAGTGATCAGCTGCTGCTCTCACACTGGTTAATGCCACTAAGGTCAAACAGAACAAACCAAACCACAACTATGAGCTCATCTCTATCTGTTTTTATTCTCTGACACTGATGATGTTGATTTTGTCCCTGATGTATTTGGCTCTGATATATTTCTACTTATTATATATCTGCCTGTT
Organism: Labeo rohita; assembly: GCF_022985175.1. Lineage (NCBI taxonomy): Eukaryota > Metazoa > Chordata > Actinopteri > Cypriniformes > Cyprinidae > Labeo > Labeo rohita. Next base: position 6,435,142 of record NC_066883.1, read on the forward strand.
CATCTTAATCAATCTGGCTGCTTAATGATTCAAATAACAATTATTGAAGTACTTTTGAAAAAACTAAATTTCATCTTATTGCCATCCACAATCTGTTCGGTTCTTTAAAAAGGTCACAGGTCTCATTTACAATTATTCACTACTGCACATATTATTAGCTCATACACGCAGACACACAGTCTCCTCTGACACACAAAAGGGACAGTTATGAAAAAAAAAACAATATATGACAAACAATATGAATATGGGGTGCATAAAGTACACTGTAAAAAACAATTTGTTAAGTCAACTTAAAACAATTTGTAACCTGGCTGCCTTAAAATTTTAAGTTCAGTCAACTCAAAAAAAGTTTATTCAACTTGAAATGTTAAATTATACTAAGTGACAACTTAGATATTTGAGTTGAATCAACTTAAAATTTTAAGGCAGCTGGGTTACTTACCCATCTGTTAAGTTTAGCAAACACAAATATCTAAGTTGTAGTTCAACTTAACATTTCAAGCTGACTAAACTTATTTTAGTTGACTGAACTTAAAATTTTAAGGCAGCAGGGTAACAAATTATTTTAAGCTGACTTAACAAATTGTGTTTTTTATTTTTTACAGTGTATTTGTCTGAGATTATAATATCCCTAAATGTGATATATATATATATATATATATATATTGTGAAGAACACTGACAGAAAATACATTCATTAATGGACATACTTTTTGTTGCATACATACAATTGTACATACTGAGTGTTGAAGAGGAAGTACTATAGAAAGATAAAACTGTCTGAAGGGAATTTCACATCAGTGGTTTTTAGATCTTCTTTTATTTTTGCTTCTTGCAGAATGACACTCAACTTATAAGAAGCTTATTTAGTGTTGCTTGCTTAGCATCACTTTTGTGTTTATAAATCTCTAACCTTATTGCATTTTTTTTCAATTGCTTTAGACAGTAAAAAGCATTATATTAGCCACTTATCATTAACCTCAGACCACTGTCTAAAAGATTCCTCAGAACTGTTAACACTATTCTTGTGCTTCACTATTCTCTGTTTTAATTCTAAAAATATATTCAGCTCATAACATAATCACAATGTCACCACAACCAGCAGTTCCACAGGATGTGTAAAAATAAGAACGTGTGAATTCATGTACTGTGGCTAAAAAAAAAAAAAAAAAAAAAAAAAAAAAAAAAAAAAAAGTTTACAAAGGAATTGTTTAAAACTTGATAGTATTCTTTTTATCTGGATACTAACTGTAATTGTGTCTATAAATAACCGTAGTATTATGCTGCAAATTATACCAAATAATACATTTAGAGATTCAATTATATTCATTAAAGTGAATAGTGGATCTTCTGCCTTTATTGACTTTGCAAGACTTATTTATTTATTTATTTATTTATTTAACAAAGCATCAGCTGCAGAAATAGGCCTGGAGAGTGCAAATGGTTTTGGTCCATATTATCAATAATACATTATTGGCCAAAAATAGTAAAAACCAACCTGATCAAACAGGTTAACATCCTTGTTTCTTTTTAAAGTTATGTGAACTCAAGACCCTTTCTTACAAAAAAATAAAATGGTGCATGGCAGCACATGGTGCCAAACATTTAGCACTGATGAAAATAATGGTTAAAGATGGTTTAAAAAATGATTTAATTAATTAAACCATAATTTACTTTTTTTTTTAAATGCTAAAAAAAAAATGTTATTTAATACTAAAGGTATTTCTTTGCATGTTCACTGTAAACACCGAAAGTGGGACTTTCTATGGAATGTCAAAGCTGACATAATTAAAAATAAATAAATAAATAAATATATATATATATATATATATATATACAAAGAAAAGTAAGAAAGCAAAAATATATAATTATTTCATTATATATAATTTTATTTCCTTATTTATGTATTTATTTCTTTATTTCCACATTTAGGGTAATGAGTAGGGCGTGTTTTACCTAGCAATGGATTACCTAATAGCAATGGAGCCAGTTAGGCAAGGGGTAGGCTTTTAGGCCACAGTGACACCTTGTGATCCCCATTTGAAATACAAGTGTGGCCTACATGACGTGTCTGTTGATAGTGTGGGATGAATGATTTAGATGGGCAATATGGCCAAAATGTATAGAATAGGATAGAAAGAGGCATCAGTTCATTTGTCGCCTCGCGCCACTTCCCGTGTGGACAGTCACCGCATCCAGTGGTGTGCACAGGGGACACTGGACTTTAACTATACAAGAACTTTCAGATAAGCATCTCTTTGCTCAACCTATATCTGCACTCCAATATTACACAATTGTCAATAAAACTCTGTATTGGTTTGCACCTAATATCTGTCTTTGGTCTCATCCTTGGAACAATGTGACAACATGACATTTTACAAAAGAGACATTTGTACATGAAATTGTGCAAAAGAGATATTTTGTGCATTAAACTGTGCAGAATTCGATGAACGTGTTTAATATTTGCAACTGACACCAAAGACTGTATCCGGCGATGCAGTGGAGATGCGTTCACTCATTTCACCTATTTCGATCATTCAGCATTAATTTTATATATATATATATATATATATATATAGTCAAATATTTTTTCCTTTGTTCTTATTGTTGTTCATATTTTGTTGTTGTTGTGATTTATTTCTTGTTTTTCATTTAAGTCATACGTTAACACTGCAAATTACATGGTTTCTTTATTTTTCTGCAGTTGAAGAAAGTAGGCTATAGCCTAAATTATGTCAGATCTATCTATAGACTACAGACTAATTTCATTCTTTCTTATCCTTTAACTTCATAAAATTTGTCATGAAGAATTTTAAATCAACTTCATAACAAATACACTAGGCTAATGAATTTTCGTCATAAGATATTTACAAACATTCTTCAAAACGAAAATTTCATAAAAAAAAATAAATAAATAAATCACAAATATAACAAAGTATGGGCCCGGGTAACTTTTGAGGTCTGGTACAAAGCATGACATACAAAAATACATATAGGCTATAGCAGTGGTTCCCAAACTTTCTGCTGGGCCCCCTTTTGCAGAATAAAAAAAATTCAAAAACATAAAAATTACTATGCAGCCAATAATTTTAATGATACTGAATGAAAAAAAAAAATCACAAGCCAATAAAATAACCATGTTTATTGAAGGTAACAATAAAATTGAACAGAAAATATATGAATATTAAATCTCAATATATTATTTTTATTCAGTTCTATGAAACAGAATCAGATATAATTTTCTAATTATCTAATATCTAATCTAAATTTACTAATTATCAAAATAGTGTATAGTCCTACAAAGCTATTATTATCAGAGCATACCGTCATGAGAGGGTAGCATCATTTTACCAGCGTTGTCCAGTACAGCAGTACTACAGCATGTTACAGCACAGTATGCAACGCTATTGCAAACAGCAACAAGTATACATAGACATTTTCTGTTGCGCGTTATTTGAGCAGACTTTGCTTTTCCGTTGAGCATAAGCGGTCACAAGTAGAGCATTCGTATGGGCCGTGAGCAACTCAACAGAACGCACATTCATAGAGCGGAATATTGAGCGGAGAGTCACACATTGAGCGGTGCTCGCTGAATACTGACGGGCAGCACGGCAGATATTTTCGGCCATTTATCTCTTTCGAATCGAAAGAGGCTGACTGTACACTAGCCTTGCCACGCCCCCCTTATCATAACTCTGTGCGCCCCCCAGTTTGGGAACCACTGGGCTGTAAGATCATAAGGATTAGACATTTAAAAAATCATGATCTAGATTAAAACACACGCAATCTTACTGTTATATGTAGCCATGGATCTAGAGAGAGCAGGTCTCATCATGTAAGTTAAACTTTATTGTTGAAACAGCTTCACGAGCAGGACACATGGTAGGCTATATTTCTGTGTTGCAAACATTAAATAATAACTAATGTATTGAGATAAATGTTTATTAGAGCCCTCCGCAGGCCTCAAATATAGGGCCTAGCCTTACCCTGGACCGAGGCACTCAGGCCTATAGCCCGGCCCTTGTCTGACTCGAGCCTGTCTTTTTTCCCCCTTCTCCCAAAACAGCTCATACTGCTGTTTCATATTGAAATTGTACAGCTTTGTATGTAATGGCAAAGTGATTATATTTTGTTTTGTTAATTTAATTCAAGTTACTTTAGTATAAAAAGGTTTGGAGCATTTTTTTTTGTTTGTTAAATAAGTTTTTGTTTTTTAAACCAAGCGGCCATCGGAAGACTGTCATAGTCTGTTTGATAAATTTTTGCCTTCTCAAATCATCAAGACTTGCCTAAAATGAAATCTATATAGGCCTAAAAGAGTTCAAGTATAAAACAATGTTAGTTTCAACGTTAAACTTAGATAAATGTGCGCTGTTAGACACATATCCAATCGTTTGTGCGGAGAGTGGAAGCTAAAGCCACTTTGCAGAACATGGAGGCGCCAGCGCGATCACTTGCATTTTTTTCTAGTGGAAACAGTTTAAAATATTCCATCATGTTTGCTCATAAAGGTAAGAATACATCATTCAGAATTGTTAAGGGTCTACTTTTATTTGTGTGCACTCACAATATCAACAAAACATTACAAACAGTGCTTTTATTAGGCTAAATAAAGAAACAAACATGATGCGCTTTCTGTCGTCTCAACAGAAGCGCTTCACGAAAATGAACCCAAACAGAGCAAATATATACCTCACAGACATGATACATAAATAGAAAGCTTGAAACTATTACTTAACGAAATAAAACAAATCGAAAACAAAAACTCTTTAATTATGTAATCTGTAATGGTGCATTTCTCTAAAGGCGCATCCAAAGAGGAGATGGCGAGTCAGGATTGGCAACTTCACCCTTGCGACACTAGAATGCTGAATGATGTTTGACAGTGAAGGCATCTCCACTGCATTGCCTCATACAATCTTTGGTGTCAGTCACAAATAGTAAACACATTGATCTAATCCTGGATATTTGCAGTTGATGATGAGATTGAACCAAAAGGGCACTTTAGCGTGCCCCCTGTGCATGCCACTGGATGCGGTGACTGTCCACGCGTGAAGAGGCACGAGGCGACAAATCAACCGATGCCTCTTTCTATCCCGTATCTTTGAAACATGTGTATGCGTTGAAAGTGAAACCTAAAAAAATGATGTTTTAACATAACTTTCATGTAGTGCCGTGTAAAACTGATTTAATTTTTTTTTTACTGATTACACCAACCCTGTAAACAATATAATATCTATGATAAGATAGATCTTTCAAGAACTGTTTATTAAAACACACAGACATGAAAAATCAGTGTGAGAATCACAACAATGGTGACCATCAAAAAAGCATGTTGTAGCCAATCAGAACTCATCCATGGATCCCATCATGCATTGTGACATTAATAAATTATGAGCTGAGCTGTCTTTGTAATTTATTTTATTCTTACTATTTTCTTTCATTTTTGCTTTTTAGTAGCTTGTTTTGTGATGTTCAGAGTTGATCTGTTTATCTGAATATGCCACTTTTCACCGTTCTTGATGTCTGTGTGTGCCTAAACAAAAGACTACTTCAGAAATCACAACAACTTATAAGAAATCCTTCCAAAATAAATAAAAAAGACAGGATATTTTGCTGTAAAATTACAAGACTAATGTTCATTATTCAAGCTAATCATTATTTGATCTGAATAACTGAACTTGTTTATTTGTTTTAGTAAAGGAAATATAGCTCAGAGATAAAACTCTGAATGAGTTCAATGACTCAATATTAAAACATAATCATCAACACATGATGACTTGCACGCTTGCTTATCTGCCTGTTACAACTCTGTTACAGCAGCCAAACAAAATCTAAAGTTAAAATTGTAAGTGTGAAGAGTCCAACTAATACAAACACTGACCACTGTAATGGTGACATAAAACTGTGATTTTCTCCTTTGGTGATTCTGCTTGTTAACATCAAGTGTCTTCAATAATGATCAATCATCACTTAATTATCTCATTAACTTTAACCTCCTTGGGTCTACGCCAATTGCATCAGGAGCAAAATGAACCTAAAATTTCTGATCGTACATATAAGAGTAATACATAATTTAAATCTGTAGAGGGTCTACTTTTATTTGTGTACACTCACAATATCAACAAAACATCATGCTTTTGCAAAACAAAGAAAATAAACAGGGTGCACATTCAGCAGTCTCAGTCTCCACACGTATCATTTTGAAATGCATCATTAAAATGAACTAAAACTCAGCGTTTACGTGACACACACACAAGAGATATGTCTATAGAAAGCTTGATATTTTTACTTTTAGATGAAGCCCCTCTTGCTGAAAACAAATATTCTCTGATGAAGTAATCCGTATGAAACCAAAACGATGTTCAGTCTCTCCCATCTGCTTCATTATTTTTAATTAGATCACGCCCACAAGCTGCCTTAGCTTTTCATAGTATAATCGCCAGGTGAGGGCGTGCCCTCATCACCATAAACAAAGCACCAAGACTTTTTTTTTCCAAGTTCATCTGGGGTACTTGTCCTTTCTGGAAGAAGATGCGCTGTGAGGAATAAGAATTCAGAGGAAGAACACGATGTGACACACGGCACGATCCATTAGAGGAGATATTTACATGAGTACGTCTTTCTTTTATTAGCAGGCTTGTGTTAGTTGTTACTGTGTTACTGTGACAGAACTTTGTACACATTTTACTAGTTTGACTTTTTTTCAAACTATAATTCATGACTACAGCAAGTGAAACATTATCAAGTACGTTTCATTTCATTGCATCAAAATGTCTCACGACGCCAGAATGTTTTAACGTTCTATACAATAGAAAACAATGTAATATAAAGGTAATATTGTTTACACTTACGCTTAACAATAATAATATAGTTTCCCCAGATATAAAATGTTTTTGTATTGTATAATACATACAAAGCATGCTTATGTTTATGACTTAAAGATCATATTATTTAGTTATTTATTTATCGTATAACAACAGGATGTAATATGAGTGTTTACACTGAGTGTATGTTTAGACCATGTTTATCAATACTCTGCTCTCAAATAGATGTTTAATGTGAAAAACAATAATTATTAGTTTCTCAGATATAAAATGTCTTTTTTACGTTAGTACAAATGCATGAGTCTATGGCTACAAATTCATACACTATATATATATTTTACAGATGCTCCTGATATTAACATGCTCACAGATGTTTTTCTTATGTTGTTTGTTTTTTAGTGATCTGATACCTGCACAACAGATGAATCCTGCTGTCTTTCAAACTGTTTTGCTCTGAGAGCACCAGATGTTCAACTACACTTATATTCTAGGCTAAAACAAGTTCCTTGACTACTGATGATAAGTTTTGCAAACACTTAAATATCAGGTATGATTTACTTTTTTCACGTTGAACAGAATTCAGAAAACAGTTTTCAGAAACTACACAAAATCTGTTCACATCTCTGTGGTTAGATCAGGGTGCTCAATAATGTGTGTTTGACCTTCATTATGTATATTTTGATTATACTGTGTTGTAAATAAAATACAAACAATCTAAAACTCCATTATTTGAATCTCTCATTGTTTCTTTCCTGACAGTCACAGTCTCATTGATGGGCCACTAGGGAGGGCTCTTTGTCTCTCAGGTGTGAATTGCTAAATATTCATGGGTCATTGCCACTCCTTTGCATATTCCCTTTCAAACACAAATTCAAAAAAAAAAAAAAAAGAAAATTTACACCAATATTTGGTGTAACGAGTGAATGAGATGATTTTCACATTATTTTGTCTAAAAAACTCTAGCCTACCACATCCAGTTCTCAAAAGTCTTGTGAACAAATGAATGTTCTGAATGTGTTTCATGGCCTTATTTCAGTGACGTAAAAACTTTAGTTTTTTTTTAGTGCATTAGTCATTTGTTCCTGTGTAGTTATTCACTAAAGACGGAACTGTATTCTACAGTGTTACCGAATATTGTTAATAGTTTTAAAAAATCTTTAAGTCAGTGGTGTGAGATTGATGATATGTGGCTAATATAATGCTTCTTAATGTCTACACAATTAAGAAAAACTGTAAGGTTAGAGATTTATGAAAAGCTTTTGACCTCAACAAGTGTAAGCAAAAGTGATGCTTAGCAAACAACACTTATTTAGATTCTTTTGTGTTGAGTGTTATTCTGCATTAAACTAGAATAAAACCACTTATGTGAACTTATTTTTACACTGTTTTATCTTTATATATTTATATCTCTATAGTACATCCTCTTTCAGTAGTTCCTACAATTTAGGGTATACATGTCATGTCCATTGATGAATGTCAGTTTTCTTCACAAAAAGTGGATATCATAATTTCAGAAAAATACTTTGTGCACCCAATGTTTGCCATATATTATTTCTCTATATCTTTTTCTCTCTCTCTCTCTTCCTTCTTTCTGATGCGAGTGCTGAGCGTGTGGAGGGGTGTGAGCCTGGTGCAGAGTGGTGTGAGTAAAGCTTTTCATTTCTCTGTATATGTTCTCTCTGTGATTGTTGTTCATTTGTTGTTGGTTTGTGCTAGTTTATTTTGAGGGCTGCGTGCTATCTGTTATTCATAAGCATGTCATCTCAGCAAGCACAGAGTTTGAGTTTGCTCACGATCAGGGTATCTTCTTGTAAACAAAAACATTTTATTCTAGCTTCACGCATTTTTTTTTTAAACACTTGAATGTGGGTAAGTTTCATAAATAAAAAATAAACATTTTGAATAAAAAGCTGAAAAAAGACTATGAATTAGATTCAGAATGATATAATCAAAACGTAGATAGAGTCAATCAATACCCCAAAGCTTGACAATCATTATTACCTCTTCATTGGTCAACATTTTATTCTATAACGTTACACATTTTTTATGCTGTTTTATGTCTGATGATCAAGATTACATGTGGAAGCATCTTTTGTTTCAGTTTCTTCTTCACTTCTGTTTTTTTGGATTCTAGGAGCACACAATGTAAAATCTAATTAGTTGGGCTTACTTAAAAAAAGCATGCAAACCGATTGCCTTAAAAAAACTAAGTAAAGTGAAATAGGAATAGTATGTTGTGGTGACAAGTGCTTAGTTAGTATAGTTTACTTACACGGGAGCTCTAGTAACTAAAAAAGAACTGTAGGGGGTACTTAATCATTTACTTTAGGCTTACACTTGACTTAGTATAGCTACTCACTGACTCCCAGAGTGCATTGCGGCATGAATAAATTATCCAATTGGTTTCTTTTACTGTTGTTGTTTTTATTTGCTAATTTTATTTACTGACTTGTGTCAGCAGTAGCACAACAAAAAGAGAAAATAAAATAATATAATGGTTATTGTCACAATTAATAAAAATGAATAAAATTGAATTGTTACCATTGTTGTGATTCACATGCTGAATGTTGAAGTTTGTGACTTGAGCCCATAAGCACAGATATTAAAAGACTGTCTCAACCCAATAAAGTGTCCCAAGGTGTTTATGAAGAACAATAAAGTTGTGAAAGATCATTAATAATAAACATAAAAAATACGTTAGGTAAAGAATATCAGTAAAAATGAAAAGAGCTAGCTAATGGAAATATCAGTATTACCTTCAAAAAGCAACCTACTTATTACTTTTTTTCCCTTGAAATTAAAAACTATGACTTCATGTCACATTGCTGTAACAATAGGAAGAAAATTACAATAAGAAAAGCAAAGTTCCAAGTGCCCAACCAAACAGAACATTAATCACTATACTGGTAAGTAAAAATAATAATAATAATAATAAATAAATAAATAAAATAAGACACACAAACAACATTTTACGAAAATCAACATCAATTTATGAAGTCAGCTTATGTGATGTTCTCTCAAATATATAGTTGTATTGAAACAACATTAAAGATGACTTTGGGAAATGAGTGAAGGTAACTAGTGAAAAATAACCAGATTAGCAGTTGCCACCTCAAAACAATTATTTTCTTCTTCTGTTGTTATTTTGCAAATTAGCAACATATTAGTGCACTGCTGCCTCTCACTGGTTTATTAATGTCATTGGTTTCTTTGTGGCTACTTGAATATTTTAAGTAAGCGTCACTCAAAGTAGTAAGTAAGCTGTTTTACTCGCTTGAAAGTAGCTGTAACTTAATAAAACCTAGTAAGTATAGCAAATAAGTAAAGATAACTAATTATATCTTAGTAAGGTAAACTATTGGATTTTACAGTGCAGATTCTAGGAGCACAAGTATAGCTTAAATATATTTAGACGTTTTTCAAGTATAAGTCAAGTATACTTAAATGTTGTTTTAAGTATATTTCTGAGAAGTACATAAAAAGTAGACTAAAAGTATACTTCCCTGTTTTAGTTTAAAAGAACTATACTAATAGCACACTTGAATAAACTTCTTTTTTTTGTAAGGGTAGTGTAGACAAGGAAAATTATTTGATGAAATGAAATGAAAATGATTTGAGTGGGAAATTGTTATTGATGGAGAATTTATTTCAATTCTCTCACTTTCTTTGCCAACTAAAAAGGTTACTCTTTCTAATGTGCCACCTTTTGTTTGTGATGGAATTCTAACACAAGCTTTGACACACTATGGAAAATTGTTGTCCCCTATAAAAAAGATTCCAATCAGTAGCGAATCACCTTTATTGAAACATACTGTTTCTTTCAGGCGATTTGCCTACATGATTATTCCAGATGATGCTGATCTTAACACTGAATTTTCGAATTAATGATTTTAACTATGCTTTTTTCGTCACTACTGGAAAAGTCAAATGTTGTGGATGTGGAAATACGCGGCATTTAATTCAGAATTGTCCGAATAAAAACACTGAGGGAGAGGAAGGAAATAAGAAGTATCTGAGGTGGAAGTTCAGGAAGCAGACTCAGCTATGACAAAGAATGTTGTGGAGCATTCTGTAGAAGTTGAGGCGGCTTCATCTCGAACTGACCAAGTTGAGTCAAATTCTAATGTTGTATCTACAATTACTGATTCAGGTGTCTCTGACACTTTGGTTTCTCCTTCAGAAGGTAAAAAGGAGGGTACAAATGGTGAAAAAATCAATTAAGTGTAATGGATGAATAATCACAGTTAACATCAGAGCAAGAGCAGCTTTGCTTTAAGACTCCTCAAAAAAGAAAGATGAAAAGTAAGTCGTTAGATGCTAAAATAAATAAAACAGTTGAATACAAGATACAGAAAGTGACAGTGACTTGTCTGAAAGCAGTGTGAATTTTTCACAAGGTGAACCTACCCCGCTGAAAAAAACAGTTTTAGCTGGTCAAGCTGGTCTTAGCTGGTCAGGCTGGTCTTAGCTGGTTTTAGCTGGTCAGGCTGGTCTTAGCTGGTTTTAGCTGGTCAGCCAGGCTGGCCTTAGCTGGTCAGGCTGGTCTTAGCTGGTCAAGCTGGTCAGCCAGGCTGGTCTTAGCTGGTCAGGCTGGTCTTAGCTGGTCAAAATGTTTGTTTGATGATTGATTGATTACATAGTGTCTGCCCCAATTTTCCTGACAAATAATGCAACCAATAAGTAATACGTTTATTTTTAATAATTTGGAATGATTACAATTCTAAAACTATATTAAGAATTAATGGTGAAGATGAACAATAACAGAATTCTAAACATATTATGCATTTTCATTTTTTTTTTCTTTTTATTATATCTTGTATTTTTTTGGGATATGTAATGCCCCACTTGTTTCTCCCTCTTCTGCCTCCCTCTCTCTCTCTTCTTTCAGGCTCCCTTTGTTTCCACCAGTCACTGAAACAGACTTAAAAAAGAAATAATTTAGATTATTAATTTTCAACAAGTAAAACTACTTAAAAAAACAAACAAACAAACTATAGTGTCATCTTTGTTGCACATTTTCCTTTTTTTCCAGACATAGCCTACAATAATTTAGAAACATGCCCCTGATAGTTGTCCCTTTTATTGCTAAAATAAAGATAAAATTGATATATCCAAATGGAAGTATATATATATATATATATATATATATATATACACACACACACACACTTCCATTTGGATATTTCTGTAGGTGTTTAATTAATGTAGCTATTTTATTAATAAATGAGTGTACATGGATGAATATGAATAGGAATATCTTAGCATGAACAATTTTTAGCTGTTTTTAGCTAAATTGACTATGGTTACAAGGGCTGCCTCCTGAGTACTGATCATCAATTAACCATTAGTCTATCAAAATTTTATTAGATGCTTAACCATAGAAAAAAAAAATATGAACTTGAGGATGTCAAAAAAAACAGAAACTCCATGCTTGCTTCACAGACATGAAAAATGTATCTATAGAAAGTGAAATGTCTACTTTTAAATAAGCCAGTTAAAATGGAAAACAAATATTTTCAGATTGTGTAATCCATTCAATCAAATGTGCACATCCACTGTAGAGATGACAAGTGTTATCGACTTTATCACTGCAGCCAAAAATACAGAAAACACATATTAATGAATTATTATAATGTTAAGGCAGTCTTCTTCGCTGTTTTCTTTACCTGACACATTCATAATCATTACTTCTGCCAGTGTTCTGTGGCAAGCTTTGTGTGCGCTTGAGCGCTGATGGGCTATAGGCAATTAAAGGTTCATTATTATAAATTATATAGTTTATTAATATGCAATTAGTCGATTAATCTCTTAAAAATAAATGACTACTAGTTGACCAGAAAATTTTAGTCATGGCCAGGCCAAATAGTTACATATAGTGCATGCATGAATGAATAGAAAAATTAGATTACCTCTCAATAAATCGAAAACAGAAATCTTATCTAACAACAGAACCCTTTACTATCAATTTCAGTTTAACACATACTTGTTGGATAAAATAAAAAAAAAACAACAACAACAACAAAAAAACTTTTTTTTATCCATAAAAGTATCCTGAAAGAAGTATCATAGGTTCCAAAATATATACATACATACATACATATATATATATATATATATATATATATATATATATATATATATATATATATGTGTGTGTGTGTGTGTGTATTAAGCAGCACAACTGTTTCTATTCTAAAATTGATAATAAATCAGCATATTACAATGATTTAAAAAGGATCATGTGACACTGGAGTAATGAAAAGACTAGAGTAATGATGCTGAAAATTCAGAAATAAATTACATTTTAAAGTATATTAAAATAGACACAAAAAAAAAAAACTATATTTTAAATTGCAATAATATTTCACAACATTACTTTTTTTAATTTTTCAATTAATTTTCTGTATTTTTGATCAATTAAATGCAGCTTTGATTAACAGAAGAGACTTATTTAATAAAAAACATAAAAAAAAAATTAATAATCCCAAACTATTGAATGGCAATGTAGATAATAAAAGAATATAATAAAAGGAAAAAGGAGATCTTGGTATGTGTGTATGTCTTACATTTCAGAAATTCCACTGAAAATCCTTCACTTTGCAAAGAAGAGTGGCAACTTGAGTTCACTTCAACCTGTTTCTTCTGTACCATTTGCCCTGTTGTTTTAGATGGCACTTTTCCTTTCGACTTCTTTGTTCCTCTTAAATATCTACAAATCAGTCAGGAAACAGACAATATGTAATTCACATTAGTTTTAGCTTTTAAGATATCTGAATCATTCTCGCTTAAAAATTGTCTCTCTTCTGGAGTTGAGAAAGATCTTCTAACATATCTACATGTAAAATTCAGGTATTCAGATTCTTAGAATGCAACCATTACCTTTGAATGAACTCCAAATCTCTGTCTCCTCCTGGTAAAGTTACTCCAGAGTGAATATATGCTGCCAGAAGGCCAGACAGGAAAATGGGCTGGATTAACTCATTCTTTAAACCAATGTTAGCAAAAAGCATTACAATCAAACAAAAGCGAATTAGCAAGTTATCAAAGGTTCTCGCACATCTCGCTGCTTACGTTAACCGCTTTAACAGCACCGTTCAGAGTTTACGGGACAGTTTACATCCTCCGTGAGCGGGATGACCGTGAGTTGCGAGACTTAAGTAACATCACGCATTTCATTTCGGCGCCCCTGTTAACAGATGACTGCTTGTGCAAATTTGATTTACATCATAAAATAATCACGAGAAAGTGTGCTGAACAACACGACGTTCCCGTGAATCACAACTGTTGTCAATGAAGCATGTACTTATTACCATACGAACCCAGAGATTTTCCGCCTATAGCCGCTATGAGGCCGGGGAATGTGTGAAATCCTCCCACGACCACACTCCTTAAACCCGGCACAAGTCTCCCTCGCGCCCCGCGGACGGAGGATTCGTTAATCTGCGGTTACCGCGAATGTAGACACCTTAATACACTACTGCAGTTACCAAACATGAAAAATTAAAAGTGAAATAAATCACTTACCGCAGTTGTGAATCGTCCTCATTCAAGCCCGGATTAACCATACGGGCAACTGGGCAATTGCCCAGGGGCCCACGACATCTAAAGGGCCCAGGACAACAAGGGCACGAGCAAAATACTGTATCTGTAATCTACCGCTTTATATTTAACAAACTGTCCACCCGGGCTTTTGCGCTGCACAGAGATATGCTGTAGTGATGGGTCGTTCTTGAACGATTCGTTCATTTTGAACGAATCTTTAATGTGACTCGGGACGAACGAGTCGCCTCGGGGAGTGATTCGTTCAGTCGCGCATGCGCAACATCCTATTAGGTTCTGTACTGGAATTAGTTCACCTGTTTTAGAGTCGTTCATTCACCTTATGGGGCTGTCACGTGATGAACGAACGACTCAAACCCGAAGACTCAAAAGATGAACTAATCAATTCTCTTTCCGGCTCAGGCTGCATAGGTTAACATTACGGGGATGTCACGTGATGAACGAACGACTCAAACCCGAAGACTCAAAAGATGAACTAATCAATTCTCCTTCCGGCTCAGGCTGCATAGGTTAACATTACGGGGATGTCACGTGATGAACGAACAACTCAAACCCGAGGACTCGAGAGATGAACTAATCAATTCTCTTTCCGGCTCAGACTGCGTTGGTTAGCTAATTGGGCTGTCACGTGATGAATGAACAACTCAAACCCGAAAACTTGTCAGATAAGAGGCGAGGTGAGCGAATCATAGACTAAAGACCCAGGTAAACAATGAATGAATCTTTTCTATTTCTTATAGCATTATAGTTTTGTTTTGTTTGTAGTGTGATCAACATTTGTGTAAGCAGTAGATGCGTTAGGGAGGTAAAACGTAACATTTTAATTATATTTTGCTAAAATGAACGAAATGAACGAAATGACTCGGAAAAAGATTCGTTCATTTTGCTGAACGAGACTCAAAGGACCGAGTCGGTAAAATGATCCGAACTTCCCATCACTAATATGCTGAGCTGCCTATGACTTTGAACGTGAGTTGAGAGCGGTTGAGAGTCAGTCTCATGCGGACTGACCAATGAAGAGAGGGCCTCAAGTTAAGACCCTCTCCTCATTGGTCAGTCCGCATGAGGTGGGTCAAAGCTTACGCCGAGCCCGAGCGCGTTATGTGACGTCAGGCGTTGCTACAACAGAAAAAAAAAATCAGACACAATGGAGAAGCTAAATGGGAGCGCGAAGCGAAAATTAAAAAAGGAAAAGGACATCAGAAACGCTTAAAATTTAAAGTATATACCTATATACTCAAATTCAAACATGCACTTCCTCATTATTTAGGACTAAAGTTGTGTGTTTTGCCAGATTATACAGCATTTATTTTATCTTGTCTTCTTCAGAGAAATTGTTTTGTGTATTTAGTATTGTGTAGTGTATTTATGTAGCACTAAAATGTTTAACTGGTTAATTGTGCTATAACATGTTGTTGTTCTATTTTAAAACAAGTTAAATGAGTTTAGGATCAAAATGTTTATGATCAAATAGTGATATTGCATTTTATTTTTTTATTTTTTCCTTGAGGTGCCAGCTTTATGAAAATGCTGTAAATTGATGTGGAGGGATAACTGGCAGATTTCAAATTGTTTGTGTTGGACTAATAACTTGATTGCCTTGTCTTCTGTGATAGCTCTATCAATTCCATACATTTCTATTGGGAATAAGTGTTGTTAAATAAACGATGGTTTGAAAGTGGTTGCTTATCTATTCATTTTTTGTGAAAATGGAGGATACTTCCCTCCCTCTCAATGTAGTGGGTCAATTTTACCAGATTATACACAGATGCTGATGTGTTTTGTTTTCATAGCATCATATGTGAGTGAATGTCTTTGATAGGGGACATAGTAGTGCATTTGTAGTTCTATGAGCATTTAAATATTTGTAAATCAAAATATGATGACAGTTAGGATTTGAAGTGTTGAGTATATTTACTGTATATTACAGTAATATATTCTATATATGACCATATTATGGTGATCCTGGGGTCGTGATGATGGGGCCCTTGAATATTGTTGCCCAGGGTACAACAAAGTGTTAATCTGGCCCTGTCCTCATTGCTGCTCCCGAATGTCGACCGTTGAAGAAAATCCCACCTCTGTAGATTTAAAATTTACAGCAATATGCTGTACTTTTGCGTCAAACCACCACGTGATCAGATTATGCTTTAAGCATTTCTTGTTAAAGATATTGTTTTTTTTAATTGCAGGTGATTGTTATTTATTATATAAAGACTGTGTTTGTTTCATTTATATTTTGTGTAAAAGTCTATCTAATACCGAAAAATAAAAATAAAACAGTTGACTATATTTGGTCGTACAACTATGGTGAATGTATTTCTTCAGACAATAATTTAATCTGATTTGAGTGTCTATGCTGATTTTTTGAGTGCTAGCTTGATTTTATGCTATACTTTATACCACAATTTATTTTAGACTCTTCTCAGATATATTATCATTAACAACTAGGATAATTTAAGATGTATCATCTAGCCTACCTGATTATGATACTAAACTTACCTTGAATTGAACCTTGTCTGTAAGTGAAACAAACTGATTAATTTGTCAAATGGACACCAGCCTGGCCAGGCTGGGAGACCAACTAAAACCAGCTACTTCCAGCTTAACAAGCTAAAACCAGCCTGGCCAGGCTGGGAAACCAGCTAAAACCAGCTAATTCCAGGTACTTCCATCTTAACAAGCTAAAACCAGCCTGGCCAGGCTGGGAAACCAGCTAAAACCAGCTACTTCCATCTAAAATCAGCTACTTCCAGTTTAACCAGCTACTTCGGGCTAAAATCAGCTACTTCCATCTTAACCAGCTAAAATCAGCCTGGCCAGGCTGGGAAACCAGCTAAACCAGCTACTCCAGCTAAAACCAGCTAAAATCAGCTACTTCCATCTTAACAAGCTAAAACCAGCCTGGCCAGGCTGGGAGACCAGCTAAACCAGCTACTTCCAGCTAAAACCAGCTACTTCCAGCTTAACTAGCTAAAACCAGCCTGGCCAGGCTGGGAGACCAGCTAAAACCAGCTACTTCCAGCTAAAACCAGCTACTTCCAGCTAAAACCAGCTAATTCCAGCTACTTCCAGCTTAACCAGCTAAAACCAGCCTGGCCAGGCTGGGAGACCAGCTAAAACCAGCTACTTCCAGCTAAGTATCTATGTATCAGCGAAGTATGGGCTATCTGTTTTAAGTCATTATTCAAATGTTAGTGGTGGGGTTGCTGTTTTATTTAGTAAGAATTGTAAGACAGTGTCATATGATGTAGATGAAATTGTGAAAGGCAGAAAATTAAAAGTTAGAGCTGTTTATGAAAATTTTGTGTTTGTTTTTATTTGTGTAAATAATAAACTGCACCTATAGAAGGGTTATTGTACTCTTTCCTCAACGTTAAAAGGTTGCTGTACTGAGGATTTTCTGTTTGTGGGTGGTGATTTTAATTGTACTGAACTTGACATAGATGGACACTGAAATTGAGCCTCATATGGCTTCAATCAAGCGTTTAATTAATTTAATCATCATTCTGGCATTTTAATACGTCATTTAAGTCTTTTAAATGATAATTTTTTTAATTGAATCGTTTAAATGTTTTTGGAAGGTTTTTAAGGAGACAAAGTCTTCTTTTAAATCCATACAACAACGATGGGACTATGGCAAAGTTCAGACAAAATTGACACAACAATACACTCGAAATGTCACAAAAGAATGACATCGCTCTTTAGATTTGCTTGAAAGACAATTAATGGATTTACAAAAGTTGACTCAAACCTCCAATTATAGTATTTTTTTAGAAACCTATTTAAAGAAAAAAGTTGAACTTAAAGATTTTTTAGAACATAAGGCACAAGAAGCATTAGTCTGTGCCCATGTTTTAAGTATTGATCAGATGGATGCGCCATCTAAGTCCTTTTTTAGTCATGAGAAGAAGAATGGGCAAAAGCGTTTAATTCACTTTGTGTTCTGATGATGGTACGTTGTTATCTAATCCCAAACAGATTTGTGAGGTAGCAATGTGGTTTTATCAGTTTCTGTACAAAAGTGAGATTGAGCTGGAAAATAGAGGAAAATCCTTTTTCCTAGATGGTCTACCAAAAATCTACCAAGAGTCTAATGGTGAACTGGAATGTGGCCTAACTCTGGGAGAGCTCCATAAGGCACTTCAAGATATGGAGTCCGGAAAAGCTCCAGGTGTGGATGGGCTTCCAGTAGACTTTCTGGTCAGAGATAGGAGTTGACCTGCTAGAGGTGTTCACAGCTTGCTGAAGGATGGGTTGCCATTGAGCTGCTGAAGACCTTCTTCTGAAAAAAGGAGATCTCACTGAGATCAAGAACTGGAGGTATCACTTCTGTGACTATATTAAGTGACTATAAATTAATTTCTAAAACTTTGGCTAATAGATTGACTAAAGTAATAGGGCAGTTGATCCATCCAGATCAATCTTATTAAGTATACAGAAGAATTTGGATGGCTTTAGGGCACTACTTTGTGATGCTAATTTTTGTTTATTAGCTTATGCTGATGGCCTTATAATAATGATTAATAAACAAAATGAAAAATGTTTTATCTAAACTGATAGAGGATTTTGGAAAGTGGTCATCAGCGAAAGTAAACTGGAAAAAAAAAGTAAGGTCTTTTTATTAGGGGATTGGAATGAAGGAAAGCCAATTCTTCCCAAAGGTTTGTGTTGGAATAGGTGAGGTTTGAGATATCTTTTCTTAGGAGATTATGGTTGTACAAAAAAAAAAAAAAAAAAAAAAAAAAAAATAGGACGGATTGTTACAAAAAAGTTAAGGTCGTTTAGACATATAGAAGTGGATTCTACCCAATCTGTCTTATAGGGGTAGAACACTTATTGTAAATAATTTGGTTGCTTCACTTTTATGGAACAGGCTGGTTTGTATTGATCCTCCTGTGAAATTGATGCCCGAGATTCAAGATTCAAAGGTTTTTGCTGACTTTTTTGGGACAAACTTCATTGAATTCCACAGAGTGTTTTATTTTTACCCAAAGAAGAAGGGGGCCAGGGATTGATTCATCTGCAGAGCAAGATTGCAGCATTCCGGCTGCATTTTTTACAAAGACTTTTTGATGGACCAATGGATGAGTGCGATTAGTTGTGACTTGCTTAGGACTGTTGGAAACCTCGGAATGGATAAACCTCTTTTTTTAATGCACTCAAAAAAATGGTTTTGTGCCACTGTTGGTTTTACCCAGGTATTTATTGTTAAAACAACACAAGTATGTTTCTTTTTCCGCCAAAACACTTTTGTATTGTGCTCTATTAATTTAAACTGTTTAAGTTTCCATTTTACTTAATTATCAATCGTTCAATTATCAAACAATCACCACCGTAAAGCTTCAATTTTGAAGAAAAGAAGTTTACTTGTTCAGGATTTTAGACATTAACACTTATCATATGATCCTCAACAGTGGTGACAACAATTATTCATACTGCAGTGCATGATGGGAGTATTTACTATGTTGTTACCCAGCATGCATTGCAGCATGAAGCATTTTGTTGATTGTCACCATTGTTGAGATTCATATGCTGGTTCTTGATGTCTGTGTGTCACTAAGTAATAGTGGTGTTTACATGAACCTAATATAATTCTTTACTATTATATCATAGTTTTTTTTTCTTTTGTCTGCCGAAGTTTCACAGGTTTGGTTACGGTTATCTAAATGCATAAATTGTCCATAATTTAAATGAGTTGTCTGAAACAAATCTTCTTATGTTGATAAAGTGAAACATATTTGGCCAGTTTTTAATAAACCAAAACATGTTCACTAAACTTAACCGGTTTAAGTTACAAGGAAGTGAATAAATTGAGTTGGTTGGACATTACTATTTCACATAAATTCTTCCTCATTCAGCTGTGTTTTCACAACTCAAAGAGTTTGCATAGATTCAAAAAATTCCATTCATGTTCATCAAAAACAATTTGGTTGTGTGGAACCACTGTCCATAATTGAATTAAGTAGGTTTAAAGAATCATTTTAAGTGCCTGGACCTTTCAAAGTTATCGTCTTTTTATCAGCATCTTTTTAATGTTTGGAACCATTTTTGTTTTTGTTACAGTTTTTGTTTTAAGTCATTTATTGTGCTTAATAGGGCCTTATGTTAAGAATGTAGAAGCTGTTACTGGAAAGCTGAGTTTAAGATCTGTTTGTTCAGTTACTCGTTTCTTGACTAGGCTAAATGACGTTTTCACGGATGAAGAAAAAGTGATTTTAGAGAACTTCTTTTTAGGGACTACTGTCCCTGACAGTGAAGATCCTTTTCCTTGTTTGTTAATTCAACCAAATTTTGAAGAGTGTTCGGGTCGTTTTCTTCAACAAAGAATGTTTACATTTGTTTTTTTTTTTTTTCATGTGTTTCATGCCCTCATGCAATGTTTCAGGCTCAAACTTTTGTTTGCAGTGGTACAATGAATGTGTAACAAGTTTAACAAATGTTTTTTATCCTGAAACATTTATTTTCAGTTTTAAATATGTGCAAAGAAAGTGTGTAAAGTTTCAGTTATTTAATTTTATTCTTGGGCAAGCCAAACTGGCAATCTGCATGCAGCACGTTCTCACTCCCAATTTGTCACATATTGACGAATGGTCAGGACCCCTTGGCGTCACTTTTTGATGCTCAGAGTACCCCTTCAGCACCATTTTTTAACATGCAGAGTCCTCCATTGTTTTCAGTTGTTTGTCTCAATTTAATGGTTTGCATGCATTTGTAAAAATATAAATTATTTTATGTAAATGTATGCTTTCATTGGAGCACCTCACCCCACCCCTACCCTAAACCTACCCACTTCTGAACAATATAAAACACGCAACAGGCTAATATAAGTATAGTCACAGGGATTTATTGCAAAAACTGACCATACACAAGCAGTATAAAAGCATTACAAACAAGTCCTGTTGCATTCAGAGTCTTCTGAAGCCATAGGATATCCTTATGCGAATAACAAAAGGTTTTAATCACTGAAAATGATCCCATTCTGTTAACACGCTCATATCTCATTCAAAAACATACTCCCGAACTTCAACATGACGCTTTTGGTCACGAGACACATAAGAGCCAGTGGCATTTCACAACCAAGGCTCGCTTCTTCTGGTGGCATTTTTTGAATTTACGCACAGACAGACTGCAGTATCTGCCTGTTATAGTTTGTGTTTTGTAGACAAATGGTTAGGTTTAGGGGCAGGGGTTGGGGTTGGGTTAAATGCGTAAATAGTGTAATATAAATGAAACTGTTTTGACTGTTTGCATTGAAAAAAATAAAAATCACACCCCAACATATATGCATTAATAGCAATATTATTACCCAATATATAATTCAATCATGGAGATAAAATTCCCAGTGCCTTTCGCGTCAGCACATTGACGCCAAGGGTTTCTTATATAAAGTACTAGAGGACCCTGCACATCGAAAAATGACACTAAAGGGGTATGCCCAAGTGTCGGTGGAGGATTGTCTGATCGGTGGCGCTAATATCAGATCTGCCTCCCGTATAAACAAATCTATCGTGTTCTTTCTCAGTGAAAGCCAAATGGTGGATGACTTAATTGAAACTGGGTTGATAATCAATGATACTTTCGTGCCTGTTTTGCCTTTGTCAAGCCCGTCCAAGAAAGTTGTTTTATCGAACGTACCTCCGTTTGTTAAAAATGAAAAGCTAGAGCAAATACTCCAGAGGTATGGCAAAATAGTGAGTCCTATTAAAATTATTCCACTTGGGTGCAAAATTCCTGATATTAAACATGCAATGTCCTTTCGGCGTCAGGCATTTATGATTTTGAATTCTCAGAGTGATCCGTTAAATCTGTCAGCGAAACTAAGCATTGATGGCAAAGATTACACTATTTTTATTAGTGCTGACTCAAGTTGTTTTGTGTGCGGTGATTTTAGACATGTAAGACAAACTTGCCTGAATCGAGAAAGGCTGGCAGGCCTTCCTGCGGCTCCGGCTGCAGATGCAGAGAACAGCGAGAGGGCAGCTGGCGCGGATGTTGCTTCGGCCAACGGGGTATCGGAACCTCGGGTGGGCGAGCCGTTTTCGGCACTGGGTGAACTGCCAGAGAGACCGGTGCTGGTTGTCTCTAAAGACAGGCTGGTGGAGGCTGCTGAGGAGGCGGCTGGGCCGAGTCATATTCCCGCTGTACCGTTGGCAGAGACGAGTCTGGAGCAGGTGTGCTTGCAGCCTGTGCCTGAGACTGATTCGCCTTGTTTTGGAAAACAAACACAGCCTGATAAAACTGAGAGCGATACAACTATTGATGACTCTTAATCAAAGTCAAGATGACATTTCATCTCAAGAACTTGTGGATTTAAAGCTACAAATGGATGATTACGATAAGGAATGTAAAGAAGACACAGCATTATTGGAAACGACACGATGGATTCAGAGCCTGCCTCTGGAGGAATGACTAAACTTTATTCTGTTCAGCAGATTAATACCTTTATTGATATTGGGGTTTTGCAAACCCAAAATTGAGTCATATTTTCCTGATTTAAAAGTGTTTTTGCTGTCTGGTACAGTGCTCTGAGAAAAGCTTCCTTTGATGAACTGAAAAACGGTACCGTCTTAAAAAGCTTCTTAGTAATGTTAGAAGTTCCTTAAATGTACAAGGTAAAAAATGAGTGTGGCTTGGTTACCTGGAAAACATTCTTGTGGATTGGTGTTACTGAGTATCTATTTTATACTTATTTTTATGGCACCTTTGAGACTTTGTTCGTTGAACATCAATGGGTGTCGTGATGCTATGAAAAGGGCTAGTCTTTTTGATTATGTTGAAGAGTGCCGGTGTGGCATTTTTACAGGAAACACATACAGATGTGAATAATCAGATACAGTGGTTGAGTGAATGGGAGGGTCAGGTGATTGACAGATTGCCATTGGCACCTGATTACAAAGAGAAACCTGTTAGTATTTTTGAATTAGTTTCCGGTCGATGGCTGAGAGTTGATGTAACTATTAACATTGTTTTTTCTTTTGTTAATGTATATGCACCTAATATTGGGTCAGAACATGTTATTTTCTTTGAAAAACTTAAAGGTGCCTTAAATCATGTTTCTCATGATAGGACCATTGTACTGGCTGGGGATTTTAACTGCAAGTCATACTTTGGACAGGAACCATGAAGAACCCCACAGTAAATCAGCAGATGTGCTTCAGTCTTTAATTGTTTATCATGATATTGTTGATGTTTGGAGAGAATCATTTTCTCAGGTTAGGCAATATACCTGGGTGAAAGTAAAATCCAATATGGTATCTCAGGCTAGGCTGGATAGGATTTATGTACAAAAAAGTAAAAGAGACCTTTTCTATAACAGCTGTATTTTTCCTTCTTCTTTGTCTGATCATCTTGTTGTATCTATTGATGTTATCACTGCAGAGAGCACTTTCAAGCATTCCTATTGGAAATTTAAGTGCTCCATTTATGCCATTTTAAAGGTTGTTAATATTGTTTTATGAGACTCCCAAAACAGGTTTACATGTATGCAAGGTCAAAAAACACTTTAGTCTTCTCCAAAAATAGATTTAATTTTACCTCATTTCTAAATGATTCGTAAACGACTCGTGCAGTTCGAATAATCAGTCTCTCTAAACCCCTCCTTTCCGTGAGCCCTCACTGCTGTGATTGGTCAGATGGCGCAGTCCTTTATGATTGGTCTGCCGTGTACAGCGCTTGTCGGAAAACAAAACGCCCATTGCCACAACTGAATGACAGCCCTAGATACTTGTCAATACATAGAAAAGATGTCTGACAATAAAACGGCTGAAGTGGCTGTTCAACAAGTTAGCACAGACTATCGTGGAAAGTGCTCGCAAATTTGCTTATGTAAGCAAACCGGGCACACCTCTATGTTGTAAACTTCAACACTGTGTAATGCATTAAAAACGGCTTTCACACCAAACACGGAAAGTGGCAAAAGTTTATTTGAACAAATCATTCGAACTTTGTCCGCGGCGTGCGCGCTCCACTTTGGTCGAGGCAGAAACAAGCCGTACTCATGCGGAAGAAGCAATTGAAATTAATGGGTTTCATAGCGCAGCGCTTTTCGCATTCTGTGTGAAAGCCGCTTCGCGGCCATCCTTTATCATTACTCCAACTAATGAGACAGATAGACAGTCAAGCTGCATCATTCAAAAATTTTTAGGCTACAGTGGGTCCGTGTGGCCGTAACAGAAAAAAGATTTGAATTCCGGACGACTCGTTCAGGCAATTGTGAGCCGACTCTTTTTTTTTTTGATAGACAATAACTTTATGTATCGTGCACTGTCAGCTTCACAACTTTGCAGATAGTTTATGTTCACATACAGCTACATGACACACTGAATGAAAGGTCATATTTGAAAAGGCATAATAGGAGCACTTTAATAGCAGATTACTCTCTTACTCAGAACACTCTTTCACTCATTTCTGGGAGATCTGGAGAGAGAGTAAAACACAGTAGAAGTCCCTGAGCCAGTGGTGGGACATTGCCAAATTCAAATTAAATTGATTTGCCAAAGTTACTCTGCTTGTATTAAAAGTTCTTTGGACAATAAGATGGCATAGCTCAAACAAGAGATACTTCAACTTAACATTGAAGGGGACGTTGTTGATACCACTGAGTCTTTGGAACGCAACAAATTTCTTTTGCGGAGGAGGTCATGGAATTATTTCATATGCACTGTCTTTTTATGAAGATCTCTACAGAGTTGAACCTTGCGATGAGGAGATGGCTGACCTTCTCCTTCAGGATTTACCTCAGTTTTCAGAAGGAGACAAATCTATGATTGATAAACTATTGACTTTTGAGGAATTATCTGTAGCTGTTCAGGAGATGTCTTCTGGCAAAACTCTGGGATTGGATGGACTTAACACAGAATTTTATAAACATTTTGGCCTGTTATTGGAAGGGATTTGTTCTCTGTTTTTATGGAGAGTCTTAATAGGGATATACTCCCAATGAGTCTACGTAGAGCTGTGGTCACCCTTTTATCTAAAAAGGGCGATCTTGAAGACATCAGATGCTGGCATCCAGTCTCTTTTCTGTAAAATTTAATGGTTCTATGCTAAATGTTTGGAAAGGTTTTAAATTGATTAGACATGAAAACAATCATTTTGGC
The DNA here is from genome assembly GCF_022985175.1 of Labeo rohita. NCBI lineage: Eukaryota > Metazoa > Chordata > Actinopteri > Cypriniformes > Cyprinidae > Labeo > Labeo rohita. The sequence goes on from NC_066883.1 coordinate 6,460,630, forward strand.
CTTGAAGAACCACTGTTTTATAACTCTCTTTTAGGGGATAATATTTGTACATCTAATACAGTTGTTAATTTTTTTATGGGAAAAGGATTGACCAAAGTTTCAGATTTGGTCAGTGGTTGAGATTTGCAATCAGGCTGGTTTTAGATCAGTCAGTATGGTAGAGCAGCTCATAGGTGGGCTGAAAGCAGCTCTTCCCTCCACACTCCTCCTGTTTGTTAATTGTTTTCTGTCCGGAGGCCCTTCTAGAGTGTTTTTTTCCTAAGTTATTTGTGTCTCCCAAGGTTTGTGCTGAAGATGGACGGGAAGGAAAACTGTTGAAATTTGATAGACTACAAGAGCTTGATTTTCAGGTTTCTGGAAAGAGAGACCTCTATCAGTTATGTGTTAAAATGGATTATTTTGAGCATATTAAAGGTAGAGGTGATACAAAATGGAGAGTTTTTTTAACAGCTCCTGCTGACCTTTCTCCTTCTTAGAGGCTTTTCTATAAGGATCCTCTACCTAAATGATCTGGAGATTTGCAGTGGAGGTTACTGCACTGTGCATTGCCCACCAGTTCTCACATCTCTAAATTCAACTTGAATATTTTGCCATCTTGTATCTTCTGTTCTTTACCAGAATCTGTTTTTCATGTTTTTACTGAGTGCTTTAGATTGGCTCCGTTATTTACATTGATAGAAGGTTTACTTGGGAATTTGGGTTTTGTTTTTAACAAAACACTTTTTATCTATGGTTGTAAGTATTCAAAAGTGCACAGACAGCAGTGCACTGTAGCAAATTTCATAATCAGACAAACCAAATTAGCCATCTGGAGGTCTTGTAGATTGGCTGCAGAAGGGCGAAATATAAATATCCTTCAGCTTTTTACTGCTTTGGTGGAATCTAGAATAAGAGTGGAGCATAGATTCTTTCAAATGACAAATAACTTGCTTGAGTTTGAGCTCAAATGATGTGTAAATGGAGCTTTATTGTCACTTTGTGAGGATGGGGAAATCATGTTTAATTGGTGATATCATTGTCTTTTTGAGTGGGACTGTTTGTCATTATTCTCCCCCACTCTCCCTTCCCCCCAGCATGTATGCCTCTTGAACACATTGCAATGTGATTTGTGTGGCATGTAACGTAGCGTTTGGTTTTAGATGTTTTAATAAAGTGTGTTAAAGGTCAAGGTCTCTCTCTCTCTCTCTCTCTCTCTCTCTCTCTCTCTACACACATTATCAACTTAAAATTACACAAAATGTGTTAAAATGGCCATAACACAAAAAAGTGTTAATAATTAACACGTCATTTTTGAGAGTGTATGACAGTTTCCACTACCATATCAAACTAAAACAGGTTTCAGCATTGATAATAATAAGAACCATCAATAATAATTGATCACAAATAACAACTGATAACAATTAAAGGCACAATATGTTAGTTTTCGCCACTAGAGTTCGCATTTTTAAAACAATAGCAGAGGCAAAGCTCAATGACACAATGATGGAGCATGGAATGTTGGTACATGCTGTTTTCACAAATCATGCTCACGGATGAGGTAATGTATTACTTTTTTTATTAACTTACCTGTACATTTAATAACAGTATTTTATGTCATTGTAATGAATTATCTGCAAAGAACATGAAATTTGATTCAGTATTAGCCTTTTACTGATATGTCACTATTTGTTATGTTTTGGCAGGTTAATGATGCACATTTTTACGTGTGTAAAACAGTCATTCTAAAAGTAAATTTGAACGAAACCACCGTATTTGCAAGTATGGCTAAATGTTTTTGTGCAGCACATACTGTCATATATATATATATATATGACACGCCGCGCCGCACCGCACTGACTGGCAGTGTGCAGCGCTCAGTTTCACTCTCCTTTAGCCGCTGTCACTGGCCGGTGTGACGCTCTGCAAACTAAGTTTGCTCAAATAACACGCCTGTAGGAAGTTTCTATGTAGTTTCTTTGTAGATCCGCATGCTTCCCTAACACATCTACTGCTTACACAAAGATTGATCACACTACAAACAAGACAAAACTAATGCTATAAGAAACAGAAAAGATTGTTTACCTGGGTCTTTAGTCTATGATTTGCTCACCTCACCTCTTATCTGACAAGTTTTCGGGTTTGAGTCATTCGTTCATCACGTGACAGCCCCATAAGATAAACGAACGACGAAGATAAACTTTGTCCTCGACTGGGATCATTTAAAGCCCTTTGAAGCTGCATTTAAACTACATTTTGGAAGTTCAAAATCGGGGCACCAATGAAGTGCATTATATGGAGAAAAATCCTGAAAGGTTTTCCTCAAAGACCATAATTTTTTTTACAACTGAAGACAGAAAGACATGAACATCTTGGATGACAAGAGGGTGAGTTATTTGTAAATTGTTGTTCTGGAAGTGGGATTCTCCTTTAAGGCATAAAAACTTAAAACCATTAAATACTACAAGAAGTAATACAAAACATCACCAAATATAACGTAACATGACATATAACAGAGACAAAACAAAAAGTTGTTTTTAAGTTAAGTAAAATTTAAATTTAAGTTTAAAAGACGATAACGTAGGGAATGATCTGATTGATAAAGGTAAAGAGTTCCAGAGCGTAGGACCAATAACTGGAAAAGCCCTGTTCCCTTTAGATTTTAAAGGGGTCCTATTATGCTCTTTTACAAAGTCTTGATTTTATTTTGAGGTTGTACTAGAACATGCCCTTGTCAAAACAGCTAGTGCAAGCTAGATTAAAACGATTCTTACGTTTTAAATATGGATATTTTCCTTACATCGATTCGCTACAGGCCTTCATTGACCCCCACAGAGCCGTGTGAGGCACTTTTTATTATGGATGGATGCTCTTTATTGACATTTTTATACGATAAATTTTAATATAACTCCAATTACATTCGCCTTAAAGAAGGAAGTCATGTATACCTACACTCTAAAAACAAATGAGTTGATTCAACTTTGTAACCTGGCTGCCTTACATTGCTGTGTTAAATAAGCTAAAAAACTTATGTTGGTTAAACATATGTTGGAGTTCCTTAAACCTAGAATTAATAGTTGGGATAACAAAGGTGAAGCTGAGTCAACTTTTAGGTTTTAAGTTAGCCCAGCAAGATGAGAAAGTTGTGCTAACCTAAATGCAAGTTGAAACAACATAAAATTAGTGAGACCAACATGACACGAAAGTTGTGCTATAACCTAAATCCAAGTTGAAACAACATAAACTTAGTGAGACCAACAAATGTTTAGCTGTTTAAACTAACCATTTTGTTGAATAAATTTATAATTATAAGTTGTGCAGGCTGAATAAAAATTGGCTAAACGAAGCATCTTGTTGAATCAACTTATATTTTTAAGGCAGCCAGGTTACTTTTTCAAGAATAGTTCATCTTGCTTATAATGTTAAGTTAATTCAACTGGTTGAAATATGCAATTTGCCCACACAAACTTTAAATTTATAATTATAAGTTGTGCAAACTGAATAAAAATTGGCTCAACTAAGCATTTTGTTGAATCAACCTATATTTTTAAGGCAGCCAGGTTACTTTTTCAAGAATAGTTCATCTTACCTGTAATGTTAAGTTCATTTAACTGGTTGAAATATGCAATTTGCCCACACAACTCAAGTTTAAATTCATAATTATAAGTTGTGCAAACTGAATAAAAATTGGCTCAACTAAGCATTTTGTTGAATCAACTTATATTTTTAAGGCAGCCAGGTTACTTTTACTAGAATAGTTCATCTTACTTGTAATGTTATGTTCATTCAACTGACTGACAGCTGGCTGAACTATGTAATTTGCCCACACAACTCAAGTTTCTATTTTCTAAAAGTACTGCAGAAAATAGCCGCATGGACATTGAAAAACATGCAGAAGGCTATTTTATTTGAATTCAGAATAGACAACCTCCTACTTAATATTACTGTGTTTAGTATTCAAACACCCTAACTTTAAAAAACAGAGATAAACATTGACATTTCATTTCTGTGTAACAACTGCAGTACATGTTTACATTCCTTTCACTAATTCACATTCAATCAAAAGAACAGATGAGGGATTCTAAATTTCTTGTGGAGTAGTATGTTGTGTAAGCCCGTAAACACACTAAGAACAGCTGCTCCCACCAATGTTCATGAAAACTTTTTGGAGAACATCAGAAGTGTGCTTCATGTGTTTTGGGTAATCAATGTTCGCAATGTAAAGAAGACCTATCTTGCTTTCAGGACATCCGAGATATTGGTGAGGTCAAGACACTCTTCCAAAATGATTGCAACGGCAATGGTTTCTTTTGGAAGCATTTCCCATTGCTCCTCGTCAGTCACAATCAAGATGTCCATTTCTATGCCCTTCACTAATTCTTCAATTTCATGAGATGCCTGAAAACAACAACAACAAAAAAGAATTAATTCTTTACATGCAAATATAACAAATGAATCAATATAGAATACTACTGTACATAGTAATACATTCTGTTAAAAAATATTTAAAAATAATAATAATAACAACAACAACCTCAACAAACATCAATTAAGAGGCAAAGTAAAAAAAAAAAAAAAAAAGGCGTAAGTTAAATGAGCATGGCTGGGAGTATCAGACCAACTGCAACAATTACTTTAATTTCCAGAATATAAGGGTGTTTCACACTAGCACTTTTGGTGTGCACCAGGTTCAGTTGATGTTAGAGCCAGGGATTTATGAAACTAGTTGCCAAAATTCTACTGCTGCTAGTCGATGCTGAAAATACCAGTCGTTACATTTTTTTTTTATTGGCACATTCTGACATATTTTGCGTCACAGTTTTACAAAGACTATATTCAAATTATTGTCACTTTAATGTTGCATTTTACATACAAAATATTTTTAGTAAATAAATATTTACTTATATAATCAGTCTTGCCCACACATTCACAAGAGTATCACGACACGTATGTGGTGCTGATGTAGAACATCCATGCGCTGCGCCTTGTTTACGAGCAGAGGAATGCACACATCTGTTGTGGTACTCTCGTGAACGTGCATCGAGGACTGAAAAAAACTAAATAACATTTTTTAATCTAATATAAAATGACATTAAAAATTACAATAGCAACTAGGGGTGTTATGGTATGTGTATTAGAACCGAACAATTCACGGGGGAAATTCAAAATGGAAGTGGTCATCCATATGCCCTACTCAATCAAAAGGCAGAGCCCTTGGAGTTTAGACTTTGGAGTGAGCAGGGCAACTGCGTGCCATTATGTAGATGTTTGAAATGCACTTGGCAAAGGAAGCGATTTGTCTGTCAACAGATGTTGCTGTTTTAATGGCATAGGAAATGTCTTTTTATTGTTGTTAGCATTACTCTTGCAAATAAACATACATTTTATGTTTTAAATATATAATATATAATAATAAACAGGGCAATTCCAATAGGGTCCTCGCACTGCAGTGCTCAGGCCCTAAAAACTATTAACCTATTAAACTTTTTAAAATATAAACTGTATGTTTATTTGCAACAGTAATGCTAACAACAATAAAAAGACATTTATGCCATTAAAACAGCAACATCTGCTGACGGACACCATGCTGCATTGTCATGGAAACATGCCAGCTGAAGGTAATGAGGAAACTACGTTGCTCCCTTTGCCAAGTACATTGCAAATATCTACATAATGGCATGCATGTGCCCTACTCACTCCAAAGTCTTAACTCCAACACTCTTAAAAAAAGGTCGAGTTTTGTTGCTGGGGCTGGAACTATCCCTTTAACACTTTTTGGCTTTTTTAGTATTGTGAATGTACCGTGTATCATGACATACAGTAAGTACTGTGTACCATATCGAAAACTTAAGTGTTACAGCCGCTGATATGCTAATAAGAATTCTTCTTCTGTTACCAGGAACACATCACTGCAGATTGATGGTGCTCAATTTGGTCACCCACAACTATAATGCCTAAAGTCATGTGTTACAATGGGAAGGAGACGAGAGGCGAGCGGATCCATTTGCGAGCTTTTATTGTTTGGACGAGACAGATACATAGTTGAGCAGGCAGGGTCGAGACAACAGCAAGCAGGTAAATTAGGGCGATGCACAATAGAAGTCCGTGAGTCAGGCGTGGGGTCGAACAGGAGCGAACGGGAGCAATGCAGATAATCCAGGGAGAGTAAACGATAGTCCAGGCGAAAAGTCAAACACGGGAACGAGGAGACTAGGAATTTGGGGAACTAGGGAACGCTAACAACACAACAATACAATCTACAACAATCCATGAAGTGCAACTGGGGAGGACCGGGGTCTTTATAGAACGCCTGATTGGTCACGGGGGCTGACGCAATCAGAGCGGTGGAGGATGGGAGATGCAGTCCGAGATGCAAAGTAACAGTCAGAGTGTGTAGGTGAAGCGAGAGTGACATCTGGTGGTGAGTGGCTGGAGGACCAGGTCCATGTGGGAAGCCCAGAGATTGTGGCAGGACCGACAGAGCAGGCACCCTCCAGGGTTGGGCCGGAGGCGGAGCAAGAGCCCTCCAGGGCGGAGGTGGAGCAGGAGCCTTCCAGGGCGGAGCCGGAGGCGGAGCAGGAGGCGCAGGAGCCCTCCAAGGCGGAGCCGGAGGCAGAGCAGGAGGCGCAGGAGCCCTCCAGGGCGGAGGCGGAGCAGGAGCCCTCCAGGGCGGAGCCGGAGCAGGAGCCCTCCAGGGCGGAGCCAGAGGCGGAGCAGGCAACGCCAGAGCCCTCCAGGGCGGAACCGGAGGCGGGACAGGCGACGCCAGAGCCCTCCGAGGCGGAACAGGAGGCGGGGCGGTCCTCCAGGGCGGAACAGGAGGCAGAGCAGGAGGCGGAGCAGCCCTCCAGGGCAAAACAGGAATCTGCGTCACGGTCTGGGACCTGGGGAAAGCAGGGACAGAGGAGGCAGACAGAGTAGGGGGAGAAGGCGCAGCAGCCCTCCGGGGCGGAACAGGAGGCGGAGCAGGAGGTACCGCAGCCCTCCAGGGCGGAACAGGAGGTGCCGCAGCCCTCCGGGGCGGAACAGGAGGCGCAGCCGCCCTCCGGGGCGGAACAGGAGGCGCAGCAGCCCTCTGGGGCAGAACAGGAGGCGCAGCAGCCCTCCGGGGTGGAACAGGAGGCTGCGTCATGGACTGGGACCTGGGGAGAACAGTGACAGAGGATGCAGACAGGGAAAAGGGAGAAGCAGAGAGTTTAGCGGTTAACACCCCCTCCATAAGAGGTTCTATGGCAGGCGCCGACACCTCTGGAGGCATTGGCGCAGCTTCTCCGATGGGGAAGGCCTCTGGAGCAGACTTGAGACCAGACGGGACCTCTGAAGCAGGCTTGTGATCAGAGGGGAGCTCTGGAGCAGGCTGGAGACCAGACGAAAGCTCTGCAGCAGGCTTGAGATCAGAGGGGAGCTCTGGAGCAGGCTGGAGACCAGACGAGAGCTCTGCAGCAGGCTTGAGATCAGAGAGGGACTCTGGAGCAGGCTTGAGATCAGAGGGGAGCTCTGGAGCAGGCTGGAGACCAGACGAGAGCTCTGCAGCAGGCTTGAGATCAGAGAGGGACTCTGAAGCAGGCTTGAGATCAGACGGGAACTCTGGAGCAGGTTTGAGATCAGACGGGAGCTCTGGAGCAGACTGGCGAACAGACGTGGCCTCAGGGGTTGATTTGTGAACAGACGTGACCTCAGGAGCACAGTGTGCAGCCCACACACACCAGATGGCAACCGCCATTAAAGGAAGAGCAGCAGCGGGAGGTTGTGGTGGGTCCAGTGCACCGGCTGTCATGATAGGCCGTGATCGTGGGATATCAGACGAGGCATGGCACGGCTCTGGAAGGTCAGATGAGACGTGACTTGGCTCTGGACGAATAGACGAGACATGACGAGGCACTGGGAGGTCTGATGAAACATGGAGAGGCACTGGGCCGTCAGGCGGGACGTGACTTGACTCAGAGCGGTCAGGCGGGACGTGGCTTGACTCTGGGCGGTCAGACGAGGCGTGACTTGACTCTGGGCGGTCAGACGAGGCGTGACTTGACTCTGGGCGGTCAGACAAGCGTGACTTGACTCTGGGCGGTCAGACGAGGCGTGATGGGGCTCTGAGCCGTCGGGCAGGATGTGACTTGGTTCGTGGTGACCAACTGTGACTTGACCTGCTTCGTGAAGATCAGTAGTAACTTGACTCGGTTTGTGACGCCCAGCTGTAACTGGGCTTGGTTCATGGAAATCCGCTGGAACATGACTTGACTCAGGAACAACATGACTTGACTCAGGGACAACAGCCTTGGCGTCGCTGGACTTGGCAGCTTGACTGGACTTGGCAGCTTGACTGGACTTGGAGGCTACAGCTGTAGCCTGACTTGACTCTGGAACAGTGGCTGAAGCTTGACTTGGCTCATGAAGAACAGGTGAGACTTGGCTTGACTCGTGGGGAACAGCTGTGACTTGGCTTGACTCTGGGGTAGCCGCCGTGGCATTAAGGAGCACCATTTTAGCTGCCCATACCATCACTAGAGGAGTGTCCAGCACGTGGGCCATCATGACTACAGGTGGCGTCCGGATGCTGACCACAGGTGGCGTCCGGATGGCGGCCATATTGTGGAGTGGCCTGGAGACGGCGGCCATCTTGTGTAGTTGCTTGGAGACGGTGGCCATCTTGTGCTGTTGCTTGGCGACGGCGGCCATCTTGTGCAGTGGCTCTGGCGTGGCAGCCATCTTGTGCAGTGGCTCTGGTGTGGCAGCCATCTTGTGCAGTGGCTCAGGAAAGATGGCTGTAATCTGACTTGAGACAGGGGCAATAGTTCTGACTTGACTTGACACAGGAAACACAGCTGCAATTTGACTTGACTTGGGAACTTGACAAGACTCAGGAAACACAGCTGCAACTTGACTTGACTCAGGAAATGCAGCTGTACCTTGCCTTGACTTGGAAACTCGACTTGACTCAGGAAACACAGCTGCAACTTGACTTGACAAGGAAACTTGACTTGACTCAGGAAATGCAGCTGTAACTCCATATAGCTCAGGTATGGCAGCTGTGACGTGACGGAGCTCTGTTTCCGCCACCATCTTGTGAATGGGCTCCGCCGTCGCCGCCATCTTGTGAGCGCGCGCCGGCGCTGCCGCCATCTTGTGAGCGCGCGCCGGCGCTGCCGCCATCTTGTGAACGGGCACCGCTGTCGCCGCCATTTTGTGAACGGGCTCCACTGTCGCCGCCATCTTGCTTGCGCACATCGGCGCGGCCGCCATCTTGTGCATGGGCTCAGCTGACGCTATCGTAGCTTGGGCGCGCTCTGACACGGCCGCCATCTCGCGGCCTTTAGAGGCTCATTAATGCAGTCGCAATAAATCTCCATAATACTGCAGTCCGGGAGGGTGGAATAATTGGCTATGGCTAGAAACTCACGGATGTGTTGATCGAGTGTACGCTGTCCTTGTTTGATTCTGTATAGGGTTCTGTCGGAGTCCATATCGGAAGATTGTCCGGGGGTGAAGCTGCTGGATCCTGTGGTGATGGATTGTTCTGTTACAATGGGAAGGAGACGAGAGGCGAGCGGATCCATTTGCGAGCTTTTATTGTTTGGACGAGACAGATACATAGTTGAGCAGGCAGGGTCGAGACAACAGCAAGCAGGTAAATTAGGGCGATGCACAATAGAAGTCCGTGAGTCAGGCGTGGGGTCGAACAGGAGCGAATGGGAGCAATGCAGATAATCCAGGGAGAGTAAACGATAGTCCAGGCGAGAAGTCAAACATGGGAACGAGGAGACTAGGAACTCGGGGAACTAGGGAATGCTAACAACACAACAATACAATCTACAACAATCCATGAAGTGCAACTGGGGAGGACCGGGGTCTTTATAGAACGCCTGATTGGTCACGGGGGCTGACGCAATCAGAGCGGTGGAGGATGGGAGATGCAGTCCGAGATGCAAAGTAACAGTCAGAGTGTGTAGGTGAAGTGAGAGTGACATCTGGTGGTGAGTGGACAACGGGACACCGACCAGATTCGTGACATCATGTCCTGGATGAATACCTCGAGAACCTGTGTGCTTTAATAAAAACAAAAGGAAGCCTTAAACTATGCCTTATAATATTAATTCACAAACTCCAGTAAATATGTGCACTAAATAAATACATTTACTTACAACTTTGTCCAAGCTGTACAATGTGATAGTCATCCCTTGTCTGTATAGCACTGATGGATACAACTGCAAAAGGAATTGCTGAGGTCCAACCACAAGATTGTTGAATTCTATGCTGATCTTCAGTCATTCCAGAATATCACAAACATGAAAAATACAGAAACATGTTAAAACAACACTAAAAATAAAAATAAATAAATCTTGACAGAGAAAGCCAAATGTCATCGCAAGTTTATGTTTCAATTACCAAAAGCCCATTTTACAATACAGAAAAGGCTTTTAAACCACATAACACAGGAAATTAAAACAACCAAAAAAAGCTAATTTTACACATTTGTGACAAGCCTTTATTGCAGGGCTGTTTATACAAGATATATGCCTTTATTGATATTCAAAAACCCATAGTTTTATAATGTATGTGTCTGGTGAGGCACTTCAGTAACCGAGAGAAGAGTTTGTAGCGGTTTGTGTCAGCAATATCAAATATACGCGCTTCAAACGAACTCTGAGGGAGCTGCTCATTTGTTTCTTTTATAACATGCATAAAAATGACAGTTCGAGTAGTAATCTTGTTTTTAATGTTAATCTTTCATAAGTTTTTTTTTTTTTTTTAATTCTCCATTCTAAATCCATACATTTGTTCGTCCCTCTCCATCTCGTGCTCTGCATGGACAGGCTCTAATAATACATACCAAACTGTATATTTATTATCCTCCACATAAATCCAGCTCAGTACCGCATGGGAGTATACTTGGTATAACATTTATATTGAAAATACTGTGGAACCCCGTGTATGTTGAGGCTTCAGAGTGCCGCGAAAATAATACATATTACTAACGAGAAAATACGACGCGTTAAACTGTACTTGTACTCTTCTTATACGTAGATGTACATATATAGTAAACCAATAAATACAAATATTTACAAGACTGACAGTATATTAATGCAGCTTTGCTGTGGGTTTTGGTGAGGCATGTTAACTGAGAGAGTTACCGGTTTGTGTTAGAAATATCAAATATATACGCTTCAAATGAACTCTGAGGGAGCTGCTCATTTGTTTCTCTTATAACATGCATTAAAATAACACTTCGAGTAGTAATATTGTTTTTCTCCCTTTAATTTTAATCGCTCATAAGTTTTTATGATTTTTTTATAATTCCCGCCATTATGAATCCACACAGTTGTTCGTTCCTCTATGTCTCCTGCTCTGTTTGAACGGTTCTCTCTCTAATGCAGCACTGGCCTCAAATAATGCATACCAAACTGTATATTTATCATTCTCCATATAAGTTCAGCTCAGTACCGCAGCAGAGAATATAATATTTATACCGAAAACACTGTGGAACTGTGTGTATTTTGAAGCTTAGAGTGCCGTGAAACTAGTACATATAGACCATTTCGTCAGATGTAAACATACTGATACTGACCACTTCCTATTTCTTTTTTTTTTTTTTTTTAACTTTACACAAACATCACAAAAAAATACAACCAACATAACATCTGACTGGATGAAAATGTTACATTAGCACCTTTAAGATGTATTTGTATATGTGAAATAAAAAAAATAATAAAAAACAAAAAAACAGGAAGTCCTTCTGGACCAGTGTTGTTTACATCTAGTGAAATGGTCTATGACCAACTAGAAAATACGTTGCTTTAAACCATATTTGTACTCTTCTTAGACAACATACATAAATGTACATATATTAAATGAATAAATACAAATATTTACTTACCAAATTTGTTGCTTGAGAACATTTTCCAACTCTGTGGAGAAGCTCACAATGATGGCTGACAAACATCTTCTTTCTGCAACGGAGATCTCGCGATATGTAACGTTAAGAACGTGATTTCCTTATTAAATTGATTCAACATATTTTTTTAAGTTGAGGGGGCAAATAAAACCATTTTGTCAACTTATGAATTAGTTGAGACAGTAAATTTTAAGATATTACGTTGAATGAGCAAATTCAGTAGCTGCAAGTTGTGTCAACTTAAGAAAATTAATTGAAACAAACTAAATGGTGAAATTATTTTTTACAGTGTAGGATGCATGGAGGGTGAGTAAATAATACATTACAGTAGTGTTGGGTCTCATCCTCAGCCTGCGAGATCGCCGATACATGATATCACCATGCTAATTTATTTAATTATTTTATTTAGTTTTATTGCCCAAAACCAGCTTTAGCATAAGGCTAAAAGCAGCCTAACATTATCAAAGAACATCATCACTGATTAGCCTAGCCTATTCTAGTGCAAGTTTATGCATTAAAAAAAAACAAAACAAAACAAAAAAAAACACTTGTGTTATAAGTGAAGCTAACGTTATCTACACTGTATGATGAATAAATCTCTTACCACACACTGCAAATGTCTGCAGCGTGTTACGCCGCACTGCATTGCTAAACTTAGGCTAATCCCCCACCTCCTCCCTACCCACCCCCTAGCAATTTGAATTTCTGTAGGCGGGATTTATTTTAATAATATTCTAAACTCTTTAGTCCAAAGGAGCTGTTTGTTGTAGTTCCTGAAAAGAGATTATTTTAAAACGAAATATCTCCCTTTGGGTGGACTGTGAAATTTCTAAATTTGTAGACCTTTTTTTATGCCCAAAGACACACACCACTCACTGACTAAAATATTAAAAAAAGTGAATCAGTTAAACAAGATTTTAAGACAATTAATAACAACTGACAGGGTGATCTAAGCATTCTCGCAGGAGAGTAGAAATTGAGAGATCTGAAATGTAAATAGGGGCAAGACCATGAGAAAAACTAAACAAACTAAAATCTTAAAATCAGCTTTGAATGTAACAGGTAACCAATGATGTGAAATCACTTATCATTTACACAATAGATGATACCTTTATGAGACAAAAAAGGATATATTTATTAAGTTTTATAAATTTTTATGAATATTACATGTAATTTTATTTTTGTCTTTATTTCTAAATATTTTTATTTGTATCAATATATAGCCATACTGTTACGGAGTGAAGGATGCGTGAGCGGGCGGATCCAAATGCAAGCTTTTATTTATAAACTTAGACATGGTCACACAGGCTTAGATCGAACAGTGGCAAACAGGTATACGGAGGCCAAGACATAAGAGTAATCCAAGACAGGTGAAAAGTCCTGGGCAGGCTGAAGGCAGAAAAGGTGATATAACAAGGCAAGGATACAAGACTCGAATGACTAGAAACAGGAACAAGGCTAAACTAGAAAACACAAATGAACTAGACTCTGGATAAACAAAGTGCCTCTGTACAGTTGCTAACACAACAAGAGTGCTAAACGCAATACATACAATACTCCACAATCCAATACTGGACGAGATGCAAGGGGAAGTCCCCTTATAATATAAGCCCTGTTTATATAGAGCGTCTGACTGGATACAGGTGTGTGCGTGTAATCAGCGCAAAGGATGATGAGAAACATAGTCCAGGGTGTGGTGCAAAAGTCTGTGTAGTTTGAAATGTCAATGAGATGCACAGGTGACCTCTGGTGGCGGGCAGACTGGACAGGATTAATTTCTTACTCTTCCTTTAAAATCAAGATGCGAATAATGACTTACTAGTAAGAGGATGACATCTGCTTAAAAATTTGAATAACTCATAATCTCACTTTATATTGACAGATTTTCCTACACCAACTCTGACTGTTGAGCCACAGACTTCAGTGTTCACTGGAGACTCAGTTACTCTGAGATGTGAGCTGATTCAGTCACACAGTGGATGGGAGTTTCTCTGGAGAAAAGACTCAAACAGTGAATCTATTGAAGCTGCAACTAAAACAATCAATCCTGTGAAAGTCTCTGATGGAGGAGAGTACAGGTGCAGAGCACGAAGAGGAGGATATTACACAGATTACAGTAAACCAGTAATAGTGACAATATACGGCAAGTATTTCCCTTTGCTCTGAGAACACAGTGATAACGATTTACCAAAATACAACACATCAGTCTAACTTAATTTGGTGTGTGTTTTACAATTAAGTGTTCATTCGGTATAAATTAAATTTTATTACATACATTTTATTTTTATTTTTATTTATTACATTATTTATTACATTATTTTTATTGTGGATTGTTGTCATTGTACAGAAAGACCAAAAAAAAAAAAAAGCCAAAGTGACCATTAAACCTGCTCAACATGTATTCAGAGGAGAAACAGTCACTCTCAGATGTGACATATATGGTGAAGGAGTCACTAGCTGGCGCTACAGCTGGTATAAAGAAGGTTTAACCAGTGTTTTCAGTGACCGACAGGAACACACATTCAGTTCTGTTACTGAGTCTGACGCAGGTAAATACTCCTGTAAAGGATCAGAGACAGAAGGATCACGCTGGTCACAAATGAGTGATGCAGTTACACTGACAGTATCAGGTGAGTTTGATCATCTGTTCATACACACACAAACACACGTTTAGCATGTTATTAATGAGTGATTTCTCAATTTTAGATCCCAAAGCAGTTTTAAGTGTTTCTTCACAGAAGTGGTTGACTGAAGGAGATCCAGGTCTTTCTTTTTTTAGTCGTAAAGAAATTATGTTTTTTGAGGAATATTTTTTAGGATTCTTTCCATATCGTGAGAAAATGAGATTGGAATTTTACCCTAACTGTATTGAACTGGAATGCACATGTAATGCCATGCCAGCAGAGGGAGCCCTTACCCATGTACTGACTGTTGCTGCTCCCTCTGCTGCCTCGTTGGTAACTTCCTGTTTGGTGGCCATAAAGGCAGGCCATTTCCAAACAGATGGCGCAAAGGGCAGTGAGTTTTGTGTAGTCAAACAGTGTCACAGTAAGAGAGGTCGACGAGAACGGAAGGAAACTACGAGCCCAGAGTGGTCTGACTCATTTTCGCGGCGGTGTCGGAGAGGGAGTCACGTGCTTGTTTCTTGGCGGAAGTACGAGATCGGCGTCCCACGGAAACAACATTGGTTGTAGGAATCAAGTAATCCTGAAAAGTATAAAAGAACAGTTCTTGGGCTGAAGTAGGTGAACATAATGGATGATTCTTCGGATGATGATAATCCTGACATGGAGTTTCATGAAGTACGACATAATAAAAGGAAAAAATGAAGTAACGTGGGTGATGAGTTTGAATGTGAACAAATTAGTTCAAATAAAACCAGGAAGATCGGGCAAAGGGTAATAATAAATAGTGAGGAAAAGGATATAAAAGTCATGGTCACTTTTGTCAAGCAAACAGAACAGTATATGCACCCTGTTAAATTATCAAAAGCGATAGAGAAAGAAATAGGATCAGTGAATGGGGCAACATGTCTGAGCAATGGAAGAGTTTTGATTAAATGTAAAGATGAAATTCAAAGAGCAAAGATCCTAAAACTTAAATCATTGGCTGGTGGCAGAGTAAATTGTACTGAAGTAGGTATGACGAAACGTGGGGTGATTTCAGGAGTACCCTTAAATGTAAATATGGAGGAAATAAAAGGAAACTTGGTTGGAGGCAAAGTCACTGCGGCCAAAAGACTAATGACGTGGAAAGATAATAAAAAGTGTGACAGTCTTTCTGTGTTGATACACTTTGAAGACATCAATCTACCAGTAAGGGTGAAGCTAGGTTTCATCAGTTATGCTGTGCGGGAATATGTTCCCCCTCCTTTACGTTGTTACAATTGTCAGCGCATAGGGCATACTGCTGCTGTTTGCAAAGGGAAAATACGGTGTGCAAAATGTGGAGAAGAGCATGAATACGGGAAATGTCAAGAAGGGACCAAGTTGAAATGTTGCAATTGCGGGGGAGAACACAGCGCTGCATATGCAGGATGTCCAGTGCAGCAGCAGGCTCGTGAAATCCAGAAGGTAAAGTCCACCCAGAATTTAACGTATGCAGAAGCAGCTCGCAAAGTGAAACATGTAGCAGAAACAAGAATGCAAAGTGAACAGGCGCAAGCCTCTCAGACGAGTGAGTCAATGAAACAGTCGAACTTGGAAAAAAGTGACTCAGATAGTATTAACATGAACAAAATTGATTTTGTGGCATTTATCTGTGCAGTGGTGAATGGCACTGCACAGGTGGAAAGAAGATCTGACAAAATCAAAATTGTGGTAGAATGTGCAAACAGATTCCTGAACTGCATCGGTATATCAGCAGAGCAAATTCACAAGATTCTAAAATCTAAAGAAGGAAAAACGGAAGGGAATCTAACAAGTTATGATGCATCTCAGACAGTGTAGTGATATATAGCATTGTCATGTCTTTTCTGTTACTTCATCGGAATGCCAGGAGCCTGATCTCTAATGGGCAGGAGTTTAAAAAATATGTAGCAGATATGAATAGATCTCCTGATATAATTTGCATACAAGAAACATGGCTATGCAAATCATTGGATTTTAGGTTGAATGGATATGAAGTAATAAGGAAAGACAGGAATAATGGTAGAGGTGGAGGGTGTGCGACATTCATAAAAGAAAATGTGACATACAGATACGTAAATACTGAAAGTATTTCAGAGAGCATATGTATAGAAGTAATGGGTATACAGGGGGTAGTCAGATTGTTAAATTTCTATAATCCTTGTTTGGAAATATCTATAGATATTCTGGAAAATGCCATGGGAGAAATAGCAAACAAAATGATTATATGTGGTGACTTTAATGCTCATAATAGCATTTGGGGTAGTAAGAGCACAGATAAAAATGGAGAAGTAATAGAAGAATTCATGGAAGAGAATTCTTTGGTGTGTTTAAATGATGGCAATCCAACAAGAATAGACATAGTAAGAGGAGGAATGTCATGTTTAGATCCTCCGGTGTCACAATAGTTTCAGCATCATTAGCTGGTAAATGCATATGGTCAGTATCTGAAGATAATATGGGAAGTGATCATTTTCCAGTGATTTGTGAAATTCAATATAAGATTCAAATGCAAAATTTTAATTTTGGTGTAAGATGGGTATCTAAAAAAGCAGATTGGGAAAAATTTAAAATGTTGTGTAGAGAACAATTTGAAAATGTGTCAGTAGAGGGCAGTATCGATGATAGATATGGTAAAGTAGTGAATGGTATTTATTTTGCAGCCTCACAATCTATCCCATTATTAACTGGTGCACATAAAAGGAAGAATGTACCTTGGTGGTCAGAGGAATGTTCGAAAGCAATCAGAGAAAGGAATAAAGCATTTAAATTTTTAAAAAGAATACTCACCCCAGAAGCAGTATTAGATTATCAAAAGAAAAGGACTTATGTTAAAAAGGTTATTAAAAATACGAAGAAGATGGCATGGCAAAACTTTTGCAATACTATAGGGAGAGAAACCGGAATAAGTGCAGTCTGGCGTATGATAAAGAAGATGAATGGAATTGATAGCTTTAAAAGGATACCTGTAATGGAGGAAAAGGGTAAGGTAGCCATTACAAATAAAGATAAAGCTGCAGTGCTGGCTCAAACATTTGCTAGAGCTCACAGTATTGAAAATTTAGATGATGCATTCTTAGAAAGGCGGCAACAAAATATGAATATATATGGAAATTCTTGCAAGAAAAAACAAGACTTTAATAGTATTTTGGATGATGAGTTTAACTATTTTGAATTAAAAACAGCTATTAATAGTTCAAAGAATACAACACCAGGTAAAGATATGATAAGTTATAAAATTTTAAAGGAATTACCACGTGAAGTATTAGAAACACTATTGGAATTATATAACTATATTTGGAATGAGGGTGTCCTTCCTAAACAATGGAAGACTGCAATTGTACTTCCTCTAGTTAAGCCTGGGAAGGACATAACAAATCCTAGTAGTTATAGACCTATCGCTCTTACTTCTACGTTATGTAAAGTAATGGAAAAAATGATAGTAAGGCGACTGAACTACATCCTGGAGAAAAGGGAAATGTTATCAACATTTCAGTGTGGTTTTAGGAAAGGTAGATCTACAGCAGATGCTTTGATACTATTTGAAAATTAAGTCAAAAAAGCTTATATAATGAAAGAGTATATGTTTGCAGTATTCTTTGACATAGAAAAGGCTTATGACACTTTGTGGAGGGAAGGTCTGCTAATTAAGCTGAATAAAATTGGTATAGGTGGAAAATTCTATAACTGGGTTTTAGACTTTCTATTTGAACGTACTTTTCAGGTTATAATTGGAGAAGAAATGTCAGAATCTTATAGCATTCTAAATGGAACTCCGCAGGGTAGTGCAATTAGCCCAATATTGTTTAATTTAATGATTAATGATGTTTTTGATAAAGTTAAAAAAATAGGAATAGGATTAGCACTTTATGCAGATGATGGAGGGTTATGGAAGAGGGGACGTAATATTAAAAATGTAGCTAAAGATATGCAGGAGTTGATTAAGAAAGTTGGAGGAGTGGTCCCTGGATTGGGGTTTGAAATTCTCAGTTTCCAAAACAAAGTATATGTTATTCACAAAGAACAGGAAGATTGAACATATGGATCTGAAGTTATACGACTAAGCATTGGAAAGAGTGCCTGTTTTTAAGTATCTTGGTCTATGGTTTGATGAAAAACTAACATGGAAAGTACATATAAATCAAACTGAGTCAAAGTGTAAAAGGATCATAAACTGCATGCGTGCAGTTGCTAGTTACAGTTGGGGAGCTAGTTGCAGTGCATTGTTATGCATGTATCAAGCTTTGATTCGTTCTTGTTGTGATTATGGATGCATTATCTACGGGTCAGCAGCCAAATCTCTACTGAAAAAATTAGATGTTATACAGTCTAGAGCATTAAGAATATGTTGTGGAGCAATTAAAACATCCCCTGTAAATGCAATTAGGGTGGAAATGGGAGAAATGCCTCTAGAGCTTCGAAGGGTAAAATTGGCAATGACATATTGGGTGAATCTTCAACAATCAGTAAATAGTCATCTTACTCATAAAGTATTGGAGGAGTGTTGGGAATATTTATATGATGGAGGATATAGTTTTGGGTGGAAGAGTAGAATATGGGCTAAGGAGTATGGTATGGATAATAAGATTTTCTGTCCTAATATACTACTCGCTGATGCCCCGCCATGGAGAGTCCCTGAACCACTTGTAGATTTGAGTTTACTAGACAAGCCCAAGGATGAGTATATTGGAAAGGAGGTTAGTGCTTTTTTAAATAATACATTCTATTCAACTTTACAATTATTTACAGATGGATCTAAGGAACCTGTTAGTCAAAAGGTTGGTATTGGTGTATACATTCCTACATTTAAAATACGGATAAGTTTGAAATTGCCTGATTTGTCTGTATATACGGCTGAACTAACAGCTATAATAGTAGGATTGCAGTGGGTTGAAGAAGTTAGGCCAAGTAAAGTCGTAATATGTTCAGATTCTTCTTCTGCTTTAATTAGTTTAATGCATGCTAGATCAGACAGAGAAGATTTACTAATGGAAATATATATTGTTATACAGATTAAAAGAGGCTGGAATAATTGTATATTTCTGTTGGGTGCCAGCACACGTTGGGGTATCTGGTAATGAAGTTGCTGATAAACTAGCAAAAAAAGCACTAAATAAGAGTGAGGTGGTGTCATGATCGGGGCTGAGGGAAGACCCACAGCCCCGATCATGACAGGTGGATGTTCGAGTACCTATGGGGAAAAAAGAGGCAAAGTCGGTCTTAAAGAAAAAGTTAATGAATAAATGGCAAATTAGATGGGATAATAGCAGCACAGGAAGATGGTGTTATAGCATTACACAGACAGTAGGGAGAATGAATTGTCAGGGAAGAAATAGAAAGGAAGAGGTGTGGCTGTCCAGGTTAAGATTGGGACATACAGGGCTGAATTCAACTTTGGCACTTATGGGTTTGCGTGGAAATGGTTTGTGCGATGTGTGTGGTGTACCAGAAAATGTATTTCATGTGCTTTTTAGGTGTGGTAAATATAGTGTGTATCGTGATTTATTATTTAGTCATTTAGGGGGAGGAGCGAATAAGGCATGAATATATCTTAGGAAAAGGTTTAATGGATAGACAAATATACACAGCCCTAATTAGATATATAAATGACTCAGGTCTAGGGTCTAGGATATAATTTGGATGGAATACTCTACTTAATCTGGAGCATGTAGAGCTAATTGTAAGTGGTAGAGGAGCTGAACACGCAGCGCTATCATGAGCATGTGCTCTGAGTGCTCCATAGATTAAAGGGAGTATGAAACATAAAGGTTGGATTATTATTATTATTAGTAGTAGTAGTAGTACTATTATTATATATATTTTTTTTTTTGTTTTTGTTTTGTTTGTTTGTCCTTTCTCAAAATTCAGACTCATCACCTATGTAAGTTTAATGTAACATCCAGTACAGTAGGTGGCGATAATGCTCTTAAGGAGTTGGTCGCCATTAAACAAGAAGAAGAAGAAGAAGCAGATGGCGCAAAGTATTGTTTTGTTCTAGTGGACTCTACCAAGCGTTTATCCCTGTTTTCGTCTTTTCACGGTTTTGTTTTATTGTCATAGTTTTGCTTTTGTTTCTCGCCATAGTTCTTTGCCTTGTTTATTTGTTACTTTTTTAACGGCTCATTTGGACTTAGACCTTCTGCCTGTTTATATTGGATTACATTATTGTTTTGCCCTGGATATACCTGTTCGTTGGAGATTGACCTTGCCTGGCTTGACTATGATCTGTTCAATAAAGCTTGCACGTGGATCTTACACGCTTCCCAGAGTCCTCATTACAGAATACTTCGCCACTCAAAGATCCAGCGGCTTTTGGACCCGGTATCATCATGGACCCGGTATCATGTCTCTTCTGTCTACACTAAGGTAATCGGCCCATTGAGAACTATGTTGTAGACTTTTGCCAACTATGTCACTTAGTAAACTTCAATGATGTGGCACTCAAGGACATTTTTAGAGCAGGACTGTCCCACCCCATTCGTTCTGGTCTGCCTGGAGGTAAAATCCACTGGTCTTTGGAACAATATATTGACTTTGCGTTATTGCTTGCGGGATTGTCTTTTACTGTCGGGATTGCGGATGAGGGACCCTGCAATCCTACAGTAACCTCCAACCCGCCAAAGCCAGTTCACACCATGCCTGCCAATTCAAAGCCTGTTCACGTCACGTCTGCCAAGCCACAGCCGGCTCACGCCATGCCTGCCGCTCCAGGGCCTGCTCACGCCATGCCTGCCCATCCAGAGTCTGCACCTGTCATGGCCGCCCTCCTACAACCAGCTCACAAGATGGCTGCTATCTCCAAGCCAGTCCACAAGATGGCCGCCAGTCCACAAGATGGCCGCCACCCCAGAGCCAGTCCACACGATGGCTGCCATCCCCAAGCCTGTTAACAAGATGGCCGCCATCCCCAAGCCTGTTCACAAGATGGCCGCCCCATCTGAGTCCCCAGCCAAGATAGCTGCCACGCCTGAGCCTCATCAAGCCAAAATCAAAACCCCAATCTCTGAATCTTCTCACATTGTTTCTTACCTGACAGTCACAGTCTCATTGATGGGCCATTAGGGGGGAGGGCCTTTTGTCTCTCAGGTGTGAATCACTAAATATACAATGGCCATTATCACTCCCTCGCATATTCCCTTTCAATCACAAAACATGTCTTAGAAAATTTAAATAAGTATATTGTTTTTTGTGAACGACTTAACAAGATGATTTTCACATCATTTTGTAGAAAAAACTCTAGCCTACCACATCCAGTTCTCAAAAGTCTTGTGCACAAATGTTCTGTATGTGTTTCTTGGTCTTATTTCAGTGACTTAAAAAAATTTAATTTTCACTAACCATGCATAAATGTTGTTTTCTCAAAAGCACAAACATGTACATTCATGTTGCTTACATATTATTGTAGCCCAGTTTTTGCTGATTACAGTGTAACCAGACTTTAGCCATTAATATGTTTTAAGATACTGAAAAAAGCACAAATGTGAGGGCATGTCAAAACTTCTCCAGGGCCCCAAAACACCCTCAGACCCCAGAGGGTTAAACTGGCTGGTGTGAGATGATTGGATAACGTAAACCGGGGCATCATCATCTAGGTGGAAGAGTGACAGACTGGTGGGCCAATAGGAATCTGGACTACGCACAACAGACTAACACAAACTTTACGCAACTTACGTACGTAGCAGCATATGTATGTAGCAGCGTACGTAACACTTCCCCCCTTAAAGAACTTAAATATAAATTCTAAACAACAGAAGCAAGAGTCGAACAGGTTTAAGCTCTAGACAACGTATCTGTGACCACATTTTCAAAACCCTTTTTATGTTTTATATTTAAGTTATAATTCTGAACAATCAGTGACCACCGCATGAGCTGCTGGTTGTGATTGCACATTCGTGACAAGAAACCTAGTGGATTATGATCTGTGTATACAGTCACAGGTAACAGAGACGAGACAATGTAAACTTCAAAGAATTGCAATACTAAAAGGGGTCCCAAGGCTTCTTTTTCGATAGTGGAGTAATTATTCTGATGTTTGTTAAATTTCTGTGAAAAATAACAAACAGGGTGGTCTAGGCCGACATCGTCCTCCTGAAGGAGTACGGCGCCAATACCCAAAGCACAAGCATCCACTTCAAGTTCGCAGATTAGTAAATTCTTCACACTGTCAAAGGCATGCTGACAGGTGTCACGACGTGGTGTGTGGGGAATGAGGAGTGAAGACAAGGAGGTCCAGAAATGCGCATTAATTGAATAAACTAACAATATAAAACAGGAACGAACAGGAACAGCAGGAAATCCACACACACGCAAAAGAAATACAACTGAATGACAAAACAAAATGGCTAATAGAATGACAGAGTGACTTTAGATTGACAATACAAGAACCGACGATCAAACTGTGGACACAACCAAACTTAAATACACAGACTAATCAGGGGGAGACAGGTGTGAACAATCAAACAGTGACGTAATAATTGAAAACGGAACAGGAAGACCAAATAAGGGCATACACAGGGAAAAACACACAAAACAGTCCACAGGGGTGTGACAACAGGATTCAGACCACACAGAATTATCGGCAGGACTTAACAGGCTGGTAAGAGGATGTACAATGGTTGAGAAATTTCTGCAAAAATTACGATAATACCCAGCCATGCCTAAAAAATGGCGTAATTCTCGTTGTGTAGTGGGCACGGGAAAATCAGCAATAGCGGAAACTTTCGCACAGACAGGCCGGACTTGACCTTTACCAACTATCTTACCCAGGTATGTGATTGTGGCCTTTCCAAATTCGCGTTTTGCAAGATTAACAGTTAAGGATGCATCTGCTAATCATTTAAACACTGTTCTAAGCAGAGTCAAATGTTCCTGCCAATCAGAGGAATAAATCACCAGGTCATCAAGGTAAGCATTGCAATTTGGTACTCCTGATAACACGGTATTGACAAGATGCTAAAATGTTGCCGGAGCGGTTATAAATGGTTACAAATGTTTTGGTTACAAATTTTGCGGCGCCCAGATTGTCTATACAGTCCTCTATCCTAGGCAGAGCATAACTGTCTGGGACAGTTTCTGTAGTCGGTACAGAACCGAAATGTACCGTCTGGTTTTGGGACGAGGAGACACGGAGAGCTCCATGGGCTAAAACTGGGTTCAGCAAGACCATTTTCTAGTAAGTACTCAACTTCTGCTTTCATTGCAGATAGTTTTGTACTATTTACACGATAGGCGCTTGCATTAGTGCAGAAGTGCATTAAAACAAATACGTCTGCAAGAACAGCAGCTTGTGACAGTGATGTGACTTTCTGTTTGTTTAAATATGTAACTACCCTTTCAGGTAAGCAACCTTTAAAGTCCTCTAGAAGCACCAAATCTTTTAGGGAATCAAAATCTTGCACCTTACTTGCCGTTAGCCATTTATCAAAAATAATTCCTTTTTCCCTAGCAAACTCAACGAATGTTTGCCGCGCTGATGTTTTATAATTTCAAAAACGCTGCCTGTATGTTTCAGGTACCAATTCATAAGTGCGGAGAACAGTGTTCTTTACAGACTCATACTGCAAACTTTCCTACTTTTCCTTTAACGGTAGCGCCGAACAAACCTCTTGAGCTTTCCCGATAAGCTTACAATACAATAAAAGAGGCCATACCTCTTTCGGCCAATGAAGTGCGGATGCTATACGCTCAAAAGCGATAAAGTAAGTGTCCACCTCGGTTTCTCTGAAGTGAGGCACTAGAGCGATATGTTTACTAATATCAAAAGCAGCTGCTGAACTATCGCTTGCAACATTTACAGTGGGTGCAGGGCTGGGTTGCGCAACTGCGCCAGAGGTAACCTTCATCACCTCCAGCTCAATTTGTCACAATTTTACCTGTTTTTCAGCTTCAGTCTCTAACGTGTGGACCTTGAGGCGCAGATCCATCTCGGCCTGATGCGTTTCAGCCCGCTCCAGCACTTCCAACTGCATACGGGCAAGCAGGGCCTTAAGCTGAACATCGCTCTCAGACCCGCTGGAAGGAGGAGAGAAAGGGTAAAAGGGTGGCAAGGCGGCCTTGGCATTGGACTCCACCTCCACCTCGGCAGCCTCACTCAGCACCTTCTCCGACGCAACAGGGCTCCTTGTGCACGTATTACCAGCCGACTGGGCGGCCTCACCATCATCCGCATCTGGCAACACAAGCACGTTTAGTTCAACCAGCTTTTGATAAAGAGCACTTTTAATTGTTTTCTTTAATGCTTGCCTCATCACAGAGATCCCGTAATGGTCAGCGATTTTCAATAAATCATCCTTCTTACACCTGTCGAATTTGTCTAAAATGCCACATTTGTCCTGTTTAACTCCTGGAGGACGACCTTTTTAATGCCCTCATCTTTAATGGGGAGTTTTGCTCAGCTCATCTTTAAAGAATCCCCCACAGCTGCTCAAGAGTGTTAAGATTGAGTGAAATACATGTCCACTGAAGGATTTTCACCGTGGGAGAATGAATATCTTTATTGTCATTTTGAAAAATGCCCAACAATGCAGAGAATGAGGAGAGGGTAGCATTATCTATTTCAGGTTTTTGTATTACATCACACAGTGGTGTGTGAATTCATGACAGCATTGATAAAGCACAACTCCCTCACACCTTCAGCGCTCATACATCCCTATAGAAGAGCTTTACTATCACTGAACGTCACTGTGGGTATCAGGCACCTCTCACTGTACTCCTCCTCTAGCAACACCAGAACATTTTGAACCCTTTTGGATCCGAAATGATTGACTTGGTCTCTTGAGACAAGAGTATGGATTCCCAGAAGTCTATATTTTTTAATATAGGCCTCGAAAAAGGTTAAATGAGTTTATTGTGTTTTGGCTACAGTAGGTAATTCTAGTGGTAACAACAACCATGCATGGCTGCACTTCTGCAGGCTGCATCTTACTCTGTGAGATAAAGTGTCACTCTTTTCATATATTTTTCAGACTCTGAGACACTTGCATGTTTTTTTTTTCCTGCTCTTTTTCTAGCAAACACTCACTCATCACTAATTGAAGACTTAAAGTGAAGACCTGATTTTTTTCAGGAGTCACAAGTCCATTATTGTTGAATGTTGGTGTTACTTCTGCTCTATTTTCATACCTAAACAATAATTTGGTATTCATCTTGTACCATTGTCCTCTTTTATGTTAAGAAATAAATCTCCTGTAAGTTTTCTCTCAAGTGGTTCCATTGCTGCCAGCATTAAGTCTGAGTATGATTCAGTAGGCTATAAAACACTTTTAATTGTCAGGAAATAACTTGTCTTTAAAAGTTTTGGTTTAATATACATACCTGTTGATCAAAAAATGTCTTAAACATACCTTTTTTTCCTATTTTTTATTTTATTTTATGTTTTTAAATTTTCAGGAGAGTGTACTTATTTTTGCAACACAACATTTTATCACTTTGATAAGAAAATCTTATTTTCCTAAATAATTTTGTCATTCTTCTTTGGTAATTGATCAAGCTGGCTTGTTGGAACATTATATCTCCAAAGAACCCTAATATGTCTTCTAAGTAATGAGCAATTGGTGAATTTGTTAAGTTACATCTGTTAAAGAAGAAGAAACTACAGTCTGATAATGATTAATCTATCCACAAGTTTCTGGGGGGCGCTACTGTAAAAACGAATGTGGGTACAACTTCCGGTGAGGCGGCGGACTTAGTATACCAATGGTATTTTGTGTGATAGTTAGCGAAGAGGCTAAGTGTTTTTTTTAGACCATTTTAGACTTTGTAAAGATGCACACCTTTATGAGAGATGCCATTACGTTCTTATGGACAACATATGATTTTCGAATTTGTGTTCCCACATCATTAGCAAGTTTGGATCGCTAAATCTTGAATGACTGTCAACTAGTGAAATGACATTTAAACCGAGACATCAGAGCATGTGTTAAAGGGCATGCCAGATGAAACCTCGATTTGAGGCTTGTTAACGTAGAAATCCCTTTCATAGAAGCCTCACTTTCTGTCCAGTCATGTGCACGATTCACTTTAATTTTCATTGGGACCTATTTAATAATTACATTTTTAAATACCGAATCATACAAGTAATATGAAGAATACAAATTATTTCAGGAAAAAGAAATATATGCCATATCCAATTAATATATGTGTACATTATTCTTCTGTTCGTACTGGCATTTAATGGCATTGTTTAATGGGTAAATTAATTTATCAGAGTCATACATTCAACAAACAAACACACACGCTTAGGCTTTTATTTGTGGATTGATCTATGGAAATTGTGGTGAATGCTTCTTCCGACAGATCTTTAGTCTTTTGGCTGCTTTATTTTTTACTAACCACCAGATTGCGCTGTTTTCGACACTCTTGATGTTGCACTTAACCAGATTATAAAGAGTTTGGGGACAGATATGTTAAACTGATGAAATATATAAACTGAACAAATGACTATTATGAGCCCAGTGTTTGTGGCTCTAAATATTGTGAAAAGTCGTCAAGCCTTTAGATGTAAATGTATCCTTTACTGGACGTCAGGGACTGAACCATGAATAACATCATGTTGTACATCAACTATTGTCTTGCACTTTTGTATTTTGTATTGCACTATTGCTGTGCCTTTGTTGTTGTTCAGAGTTTATCCTCACAAATTTCATTGCTCAGTTTTCCACGATGTGTAAACTGTAAATGAAAATAAAAGACATATGTCCTTTTTAAGGAACCAATGTCACGTCGTGGTGTACGGGGAATGAGGAGTGATGACGAGGAGGTCCAGAACATGCACATTTATTAGACAATCCACACATAGAACAGGAACGGACAGGAACAGCAGGAAATCCAACGTAAAATGACACAACAAGACTAAGAAAAAACGGAGAGACATAAACAAAATGACTTCAAAGGCTACAGAATGACAATACAAGAACCGACAACCAAACAGTGAACACAACCAAACTTAAATACACAGACTAATCAGGGAGACAGGTGTAATCGATTAAACAGTGACGTAATAGTTAAAGCCAGAACAGGAAAGACCAAATAAGGGCATACATGGGAAAAAAAACAAAACAGTCCACAGGGTGTGACACCTCCCCCCCCTCCCCCCGTAAGGCGCGACTAGCCCCCCCCAAAAAAATTTCTTGAGGGAACTTAGGGTATAGTCAGCCCCGGAGAGTACAGGAAGGCCGGGCTTAGGAGGCGCAGGCACAGGAGTGTGCTCGGGAGACGCAGGCACAGGAGGGAGCTCGGGAGGTGCAGGCACAGGAGGGCTCTCGGGCGGCGCCAGCTCCTGAGGGCGCTCTGGAGGGTGCTCTAGAGGAAGCTTGGGCTCTGGAGGGCGCACTGGAGGCAGCTCGGGCTCAGGAGGGCGCTCTGGAGGCAGCTCGGGCTCAGGAGGGCAATCTGGAGGCATGGACGGGACCAGTGGAGACTTGGGAGAGCTGGACAGGACCAGTGGAGATGAAGGAGAGCTGGATGGGACCAGCAGAGACAACGGGGAAAATAATCCACAAGAATCCATAGTGTCCTTAATATTAATGTGGCTTGCCATATTAACAGCCGGTAAACCAGAGCGTGTTCCGGACTGAGGAAGCAGATGGAGCCTTGGACCAGGGGGGTTCGTGTAGGGCGGGGCAGGCGGTCCGAACCGTTGGCGCGACATGTGCTTCAGAGCTGACACGACGCGGCGTGCTTCAGAGGGGGTTGGACGACGAGACATGTAATCCTCCTCGACTTCGAAATCAGATCTATTTACATAAAGGACTACATTAATCAGTTCTATCAGGGGATACTCACAAACGGGAAGATCGCAACGGATTGTCTCTTCGTCCAACACCAGCTGAAAACACACACCTAGGGCAGCGTCGTGCCAGCTCAGCTGGTTAGCTAGCTCGAGGAATTCCTCCACATACCGCTCCAACTTCCTACCGCCTTGCCGCAAAGGCCACAAAGCTTCCTCAGTCCTCATGTTGTTTGCGGTCGGTTCTTCTGTCACATCGTGGTGTACAGGGAATGAGGAGTGATGACGAGGAGGTCCAGAACATGCACATTTTTTAGACAATCCACACATAGAACAGAAACAGACAGGAACAGCAGGGAATCCAACGTAAAATGACACAACAAGACTAGGAAAAAACGGAGAGACATAAACAAAATGACTTCAATGACTACAGAATAACAATACAAGAACCAACAACCAAACTGTGAACACAACCAAACTTAAATACACAGATTAATCAGGGAGACAGGTGTAATTGATTAAACAGTGACGTAATAGTTAAAGACGGAACAGGAAAGACCAAATAAGGGCATACATGGGGAAAAAAAACAAAACAGTCCACGGGGTGTGAAAACCAAACAGACTGCTGAGGGCAATAAGATTTAATTCAGTTTTTTCTAGACAAGTTTCTTTTGAAGTACTGAAATAATTGTTATTTGAATCATTAAGTAGCCAGATTAATTAAGAGGAACGTTAAATCTCTTAATTTCAGTGGTGTATAAAGTACCTGAAAGCCATACTTAAGTAAAAGTACGGATATTTTACCAGAAAATGACTTTGGTAGGAGTTGAAGTCACTGTTTAGAATAGTACTTGAGTAAAAGTTTTAAAATATTTGATAGTTATTGTATTTAAGTACAAAAGGTATTTTATTATTATTATTTTTATCTTAAACAAGTAAGTGAATAAGCCTGTCATGGGTGCAGTTCAGACATTTCTTATACCCTAGACAAGATCAGACAAGGAAAGTGGCAATTTCCTGCTTCAACGACTCTGCTCATGTCTAACTAAGCACACAATGTTTTTAAAGGTCAGTCATGACTGCATATCTCGTGACTAGAAAAACACTATGCATTGTGGTTTATCACCCCTGGAGCCCACATGAGCTGGACATCCTTTACTGTAATAAATTTAGATGACTACGCCTACAGATCTTGACACTTTTGCACCCCTCTGAACTTTTTTTATTCCAAGAACATCTATATATGTCTGGATCAAAGTTAGAGATAGAACAAGATACTGATTAAAATAAACATAAGCAACAGCATATGAATTTATATGTTAAAATAGCAGGACTGATAATATTTTGGATACATGAATTAATAATTAATGATGTAAAGAATAATTCATAAAACATTTCATAATACAATTCATAATGTATAACTTCTTATATGAATATGTAAATTCTTAATAAAATCAACGCACCAGACACTTATCAACATATTCATAAAAACATATTCATAAACAGATCAACTGTGAACATCACAAAACACCCTACTAATGAAAGTCACACCAAAAATAGCAAAACAAAATCAAATAGTAAGAATAAAAGAAAATACTAGGACAGTTCAGCTGCATAATTTATTTCTCATTGCATGCTGAGATAAGTTTTGATTTGTTCTCCCAGAATGCACTGCAACATGGAGCTTTATGTTGATTGTCACCATTGCTGAGATTCATATGTTGATTCTTGAAGTCTGTTTGATAAAGAAAATTGAAGCTTTTAGTGAAGAAGAAACTTCAAAAGTCTTTCGGATTAATCTTAAAACTGTTGGATCAAGCTTTGTGTTTCATGTGATCAACAACAAAATTAAGTATTAAAAAAATCTAATTATTCTCAAGCCACTATATGCTGATTATGTTTTTATTGAAACATAACCAACAATTGACTTGGCCTTTTTAATGTCTTTTATCTTGTGTTGATTTCATCTAAGGCTGCGGCTGAAGTCAGTTGTAGTTCTTGTATTTTTGCTCATCTTGTCTCTTTTTTCTGATCTTGTTTTTCTTTCTTTCTGTGGTTCTGCTTGTTAACAGCAGGTGTTCATCACTAATGCTCAATCATCTCACAGTTCATTAACTAATTATCTCATTAACTTTAACACTGAGGTTTTTGCTGTGTATTATTACTTTGTTACATTACACCACTGCTTAATTTACATCTATCAAAGTATTGTTTCATTTTCATTTTCCTTGTTCATACAAGAATATTATTTTTCATAATGGAAAACTGATGCTGTTCAGTTTGATAGTGAATCATGACAACATCTGTCAAAAACTGCACGTTAGACAGTTTAACATTTTTTTGAACAATTTATGAAGATTATCAAAGTAATCAGATTTTCTCTAACACATGAGGCATTTGTCTGTTGGATCTGACTGTAGGTATCAGGAAGTCTTGAGGCTTTAACACAGTCTGTGTTTTTCACCGTCTGTCATTACTCAGTCAGTATGGAGCTCAGTCAACTTCCTCTTGTGCTCTGTGAGTATTATTTTCTCTGTATTTCAGTGGATGATAATTGCTTTTAATTATGAATAGGATCAAGTGATTTAGTGTACCTGGATTTTTTTCTTTGCATTCTGTTCTCAGATTTTCAAATACAGTAGTTCATGATATATGAAAAATGAGCTTGAGGGAGCAGGTGTGCAGGTAGTGCTGTTTGTGAAAGAGAAATGTACTCTACTGTGTTGTTCAGTCAATCTTTTTTATTTATTTATTTATTTATTTATTTATTATGTGCTTTATAATAGTGTTTGTTGAATCAGCTCTGCAGGTTTGTTTTGCACAGATATTCAGTTTGTAACTAAATATCTGGGACATTATACCAGAAACGTACATTTCCACTTGGTGCAAACCATCTTGGTGGAAAAAAGATCTTATTCTTAAATCTGAATGTTGAGTCATATGGAGGAATACATGAAATACATTTTTTATATGCATTTCACCCCTAAAATGTCAGGCCCTGTCACAGACAAATCTGTATATATTAGAATGGTTTCCTAATCAATTTCTTTGATACAAATATAATTTTCTTACTGGTCACATGTCCCTGATTGCATTTAACATGGTTTTGTAATTCCTATAAGAAATATAAGCAAATTTTCAGGCAACTGCAGTACACAAAATCACAGAATACCTGCCAGGCACTCATATTGTTATGTCAAAAAAAAACTACCTTTACATAGGAGATTTTTACAAAAACGTTGTGATATACCCCCATCTTAATCTACACAGTTTAAGAGATCAATTCATCAATTTTCCTCAAATAGTACATTTTTATATTATAATTTCCTGTGTGACAGGACTGACCGTGGCATGACGGGACCGACATTTCTTGATGCAGAAAAAGTTATGTTTTGTGTTTTTTTATTTAACTTTTGATAAACATTCCTGTTTAAAATTACTATTATAATGTTAATGTTAATGTAATATTAGACTATGGTAAAGTTCAGCCAAGGACATATAATAAGGACCTAATTCATTAGAATATAACTGACAACTGATTCAATATAAATGTAATCAACAGACATTTAACTCAATGTAAAGTAACTGTGGTACCACATCATATTACGACTCAGTAATAACAGGGTAATACTATGGTAATATTTACATTATTACTTAGGAAATTACATGGTAATAATTGAAATTGTCATGTCATTTCCTAGTTAATAATGTAAATATTAACATGATATCACCCTGTTGTAATATGAAGTGATACTGTGAGTGATACTAGAGCCTTTTCTAACCTTGAAGGCCTCGACCCTGGAACTGTGGCCTTTCTCTTAATCAGGGCTCCTGATTGCAGACTGCAACTAAACAGTCGCATTTGTGAACAAAAATATTAATTTGTAAGTGAAGTTTTTGCTCAGGTCACCAGTGGCGACTACATAAATGTAAAAGGTTATGATTTTAAAATGTGAATATAATGCCTTGAAACGTGTTTCAAACAGTCCTCATCTCTGCCGGACTTTAGCGTTGACAGCACAACTGCTGAAAGCAGCTCCATTGTGCGTCATGAGAGAGGTCATGTCTGTGCGTAACTGTTCTGTCAGTGCGTAAACATCATATTATTTGTAGCGCACTTGCCGTCCAGTATTCGCAATAATGCTTTGTTACCTTTTAATAAACAAAGTATCAACTTAATGACCATAATGAAATTCAAAGAATAAATATGGTTTTGGCACTCCTTAATGCTGCATGAACAATAGCTTTAGTTTAGTGCCTCAGTTTCTCTTTACTACTATATTACAAAATGAACATGAATAGACATCAAAAGGTAGGCTATTTTATAATGTAGCCTCCAGTACAACTTACTAAAATGTCTCATGTAATCACTCATCCAGTGTTTAAAATTGCAGAAAACGTGTAAAGCATAAACAATGCCACCTAACAATACTGTTCATTTAACTCAGAATAACCATTCAACGTCCAAAAGCTCATCAGTCAGCTAGAACTATAAAACTATAAAAAGGATCATTCTGCTAAATTTATGCGCTATATCGCACATTCATATTTTTACTTAATCGATTGTCTACATGATAAAAATAATGCAAGGATCTAAAGCTAAAATTCAACACTAAAAATTGCATGTTACTAATTGTAACACGGACTCATAGGAAGCGTGTAAGATCCAAGTGCGAGCTTTTATTATACAGATCGTAATCAGACAGGCAGGGTCAATCTCCAAACAAACAGTTGCATCCAGGGCAAAACAATAGCGTAATCCAATATCAACAGGCAGAAGGTCTAAATCCAAATGAGCAGTCCAAAAAGTAACAAATAAACAAGGCAAAAACTATGGAAATGAACTATACTGAACTATGGTAGAAAATAAAGACAAAACCATGACCGTAAAACAAAACCATGGAAAAGACAAAAACAGGAATAAACGCTTGGTAGAGTCCACATGAGCAAAACAATACTTCACAGCTTCCTGTTTGATGTAGGCCTCCTTTTATTGCCACCAAACAGGAAGTAACCAACGAAGCAGCAGAGGGAGCAGCAACAGTCAGTCAGTGGGTGAGGGCTCCCTCTGCTGGCGTGGCGTTACACTAATGAAGAAAAACAGACTGGATGAAAGACATATGACAACATTTAGGATGCATTGAGGTGATGCTGACATAGTTATGGTCCATGATATTGGCACAGATTCTGTGTAATAATTCTTTGTGAATGTATATAGTTCTCAAGCTGGAAAAGAGTTTCCAGGACATCTACACAATGGATTAAAATGCTGATAAAGACAAGAAAAGATGAGACATAAACACATGAGAGTATGACTGAAAAAGTAGAGGGTTAAAAATAAATAAAATAAATAAAAATAAAATGTTTATTTGGTGGCACCTAATTTTGTTTCTCATAGGAGCCAATGGCTCCTGCATTTATTTATTTATTTTGTCTGGAGCCCTGTTAAGCCTATTTTCTTTTTCTGATGCTCTCTCCATAATTTGTGCCTATGTCTTTGTGACTTGTGAATACTTTTCCTTCTTTCTGTTTCCATCTCTGTCTTTCTTTCTGAAGATGTTTCTCCTTTCTCTCAGGGTTTGCATTTAGTTGTGCCCGACATTGTCTTTGTCTCTCAGCTGCACTAAATGTCTAAAGTTGTTTAACTGCAACCTGTATGAATCGTAATAATTACAGTCATCACTACTCAAAGTAAATATAAATGACAATTTTATATATATATATATATATATATATATATATATATATATATATATATATATATATGGCCGTATCACAGGGATGTGACAGGGCCTGATGGTCGGCCATTTTTAACTGCTATTACTCTGCTAGCATAAAACCATTAACATGAAACCAAGGAATTTCTGTAACCTTTTTTGACAGTTTACAATTCAGTGACAGAACTCACCCTTGATCAGTGTAAGCAGCTTCACCTCAGTCAAATGATGTCACTTCCTCTGAGTCACACCCTTAAAGGCATATTGCATACATTTTATTATTTCTATTATTTTTATTATTATTCAAATAATGTGAACGATAACAAAATAACAGATTTTAGCATAACAAAACTGTGAAAGCTGTAGGTCCAATTTGGCTGAGGACAATGACAGGATTTGTAATTTTCAAAGTGTTTTAATGAAGAAAACAATATCTGAGAATCTAATGAATGACATATTCCTTTACAGAACAACTCACAGAAATCAACCATTAGTCAATTTTAGACATTTTTCGGATTAATAACTTTTTATTTCCTGTAACAAGTCAAGGACAGATAATGTATGTTTCTGGTAAAATGTCTCATCTAGTACACAGTTTGTAAGAGTTTCTGCTTGTGATCAGACTGTCAAGTTCCCTAAACAGGTCTCTCTGTTATGATGATATCGCTAAAATATAAAACAGATGTTGCGGTGTTCATCTGGACACATATCCAGTCCTCCACACAATATCTTAATATGACTTATATTAATTACTGTCTAGACAAATTTTAAAAGTAAAATTATGTTTTGCAAGTGTAACCCTTGGCTATAGGATATTGGAATAAAACCCGACTAAGCCACCTAGGTCATTACCCAGGAACATATAAAGGAACACTAATTGATTAACACAAAAGTTACAACGATATGAAGAACCCTGCTGGTACGTTTTGATTCAAGACAGAGACGTGACTTACAAAAAGATACACATTTATTAATTCACACCATGGTATACTCAATATTAAAAAAAAAAAACAATCTTAAAATGGTCTCATCACAATTACCAATTAAATACCCACAGTCACAAAGAGACCGCAATAAATAACACCAGAATATAGGGGACACTCCACACGGCAAATCAGTGTATAAAGATGATTAAGGCAAGTGACAAATCAAACCAATACAAATCAATACAAACTCCCCTTCAATTCAGCGTCAATATTACAGCTCATCCGTGACGTCAGCTGTGCACAAAAGTAGTGACACCGTAACATTTACGATGAGTAAACACAGCCAAGGACAGCGGTAGATGAGACAAATTTAAAGAGCAGCCACAAATACGGGATATGAAACAACAGCTAGCACCTTCAGGCCGCACCTAAAATGCAAATATAGGACAGATGAAAAATTAAAAAAAAAAAAAAACGAACCCTTCTTTAAAACCCACAGACAGACTTCTTATCTTCTAGGTGAATTTCATAGGCTAGAGCAGACTTTGCGAACGGCACTCGTCACTTCACGCACACACTTTCCTAATGATAAAGGCATTCTTTAGACTATCACTTAAAACTAACGAAAAAGACTAAAGGCAGACAACTCACCCGGAGAAGGCAAACAAGAAATTAAAGAGAACAATCTCCGACCACGGAGGCTTAACATGCACTCAAGAAGTCGCACGCAATGCTCACACGGACACCTTTTAAAATGCTGAATATCCACGCGCTCCCAATAATGAGCTGCACAGGTGTACGCGATAAAACGACGTGCCGACGCCAGTAGGTGTGTCCTGCCCTTAGTATGTCACCACAAGATTCTAAAAATAAAACCCGTTACACAAGCAAAGTAGGAAAAACATACTTTCATATGGCTACTATAATATATACACAACATCAGCTCAATGCTCACATTTTCTTTTGGTGTTTTTAGTGCTGATTTCAATCATTCACTCCGGACAAACTGAAGGTGAGTGAATTTCATCACATATTTACATATGAGTGATTCTACACTGTTATAAACTAGCTGTGAAAAGAGTGTTATGATTTTTATTGATAATGAATACATTTTTTTAACAAGTTATTTGTGTTATTTGTGTATTTCCTCACATAATGAACTGCTCTGAGAATTTAGTGTAAAATGCTTTATAAGACACTTAATAAGTGACTATAACAGCTAGAGATCAACACTTGTTGTTATAGCATGTGTGTTTTGCAAAAAACTGTATACAAATAAAAACAGCTAAAAAAACAGCTTTATTATTTTATTATTATATTATCTCATTATTTTAATTGTTGTACAGAAAAACCAAAAGCCAAAGTGACCATTAAACCTGCTCAACATGTATTCAGAGGAGACACAGTCACTCTCAGATGTGACATATATGGTGAAGGAGTCACTAGCTGGAGCTACAGCTGGTATAAAGAAGGTTCAATCAGTGTTTTCAGTGATCAACAGGAACACACATTCAGTTCTGTTACTGAGTCTGACGCAGGTAAATACTCCTGTAATGGATCAGAGACAGAAGGATCACGCTGGTCACAAATGAGTGATGCAGTTACACTGACAGTATCAGGTGAGTCTGATCATCTCTTTATACACACGTTTAACATGTTATTACTGAGTGCATATTAATATATATATATATATATATATATATATATATATATATGTGTGACCCTGGATCACAAAACCAGTCGTAAGGGTCATTTTTCCAAAATTGAGATTTATACATGATATGAAAGATGAATAAATAAGCTTTTCATTGAGGTATAGTTTGTTAGGATAGACCAATATTTGGCCGAGATACAACTATTTAAAAATCAGGAATCTGAGGGTGCAAAAAAAATCGAAATATTGAGAAAATAACCTTCAAAGTTCTTCAAATAATGTTCTTAACAATGAATATTACTAATCAAAAATTAAGTTTTCATACATTTACAGCAGGAATTTTACAAAATATTTTAATGAAACATGATCTTTACTTAATTTCCTAATGATTTTTGCCATAAAAGAAAAATCAATAATTTTGACCCATACAATGTATTTTTGGCTATTGCTACAAATATACCCCAGCAACTTAAGACTGGTTTTGTGGTCCAGGGTCACATATATATATATATATATATATATATATTTCTCAATCGACATCCAAACACAAACCAAACAGTTCAACTTTACAGCAAAATAAAGCACTGCAATTTTTTTTTCTAGTAATGCATTTATTAAAAGTACATTTTATCACTATTGTTACGTGGAGTGAGAGGCGAGAGGCGAGCGGATCCACTTGCGAGCTTTTATTAAAGGGACGTGACAGATAGATGGTCGAACAGGCAGGGTCGAAACAGGAGCAAACAGGAATATCACAGGCAAGTCGTAGAGAATAATCCAATAAAACAAGCAAGAGTCCAGTAAGCAGGCGGCGAACAGTCAAAATGGAGAAGCCAGGCGAGGGAACTAAACACAGGGAACTAGAAACAAGAGAATGCTAACAATAGGAAAATACCAACAACAACACTCCGTGGCTTGCATGGGGAAAGTCCGGGGCTTTTATAGTGCTGCTGATTGGTCACGGGTGCTGACACAATCAGCGCGATGGATACTGAGAGATGTAGTCCGGGGTGTAATGTAACAGTCAGTGTGTGGTAAGGTGAGAGTGACATCTGGTGGAGAGCGGACCGCGGAACATCGACCAGATTCGTGACAACTATATATATATATATATATATATATATATATATATATATATATCCACCACTGTGCTGTAACAGACTGATCTGTAGTTAGTTCCAAAAGTAGCACAAACAGTTTTTAAGTTTAAAGGGGCAATATTTTTGCTGCACTTGCATCATAGGAGAAAAATTGTAAGAAGGTTATAGAAGAAAATTATTTGCATGATTTGTAATTTGTATGAAATTAATGAAAACGTACAATCTGTTTAGGACAATTACAAAGTGTTCAGCTTACTGTGTTAACTGTTTTGAGAACAGTGACCTGAGTTTGGAGAAATGTGTCAAATTGATTGAGAAAAACTGTAATACTGAGCGAAAACTCATGAAATATGTGAGAAGTAATGACAACAGGCTTTATTTTCTAAGAATTCAATGGACCAAAGTCAATTATTCCGCTTATACTGCAGTTACCAAGACATCGTTAAGATGATATATTTTGTTTTTTGTCCTTAAAATGCTATTGTACGTGACCGGTCAATCAGACACTGTATATAAGCCTAGGACTTCCTCTTGCTAGTCGCCGAGTTTTGGACTGTGTTTAGCACTTTTGGTTACTGTATTTTATTTTGTTTATGGACTTGACGATTTTGAACTTCAAAATGTGTTTAAATGCAGTTCAAAGGGCTCTAAATGATCCCAGCTCGGGGAAGAAGGGTCTCATCTAGCGAAACGATCGGCCATTTTTTTTTTATTTTTTTTTTTTTTTGCACTTTCAAAAAGCTGAGCCTATAGACCAGTTTGGAGTAGATGTCACAGTTACAGGTACATAGTGGTTGCAGAAAAACACTGGTAACAAGTGGAGGTAAGTCCACCTAAGTCGAGTCCGAGTCCAAAATGGGCCGAGTCGGACTCAAGTCTGAGTCGGAGTCAGAGTCCAAGAAAACAGTACTGTTTGTCAGTATCTTAACATTGTTTTAACCCAGGGGTGCCCAAACTCGGTCCTGGAGGGAGGTGTCATACAGAGTTTAGCTTTAGCCCCAATTAGACACACCTGAACCAACTAATCAAGCTCTTACTTTTTTTTTAGTGGATCCTACCATTTTGATTTTTGATTTCACAACATCTCATAATTAGTGTCCTGCTCTGCTTAGCAATCTTAGGCCATGTCCACACTAATATGTTTTCGTTTGAAAATGCATCTTATTCTCTCCGTTTTGGCCTTCCGTCCACACTGAGACGGTGTTTTTTGGTCAAGGAAAACGGAGCTTTTTGAAAACACTCTCCAAAGTGGATAAATTTGAAAACGGAGGCTTTCGAAAATCATGACGCATTTTAGTCATATGATGCAGTCATGTGACCAATTCAACTAAGATGGCGGACGGCATTGTACAGCAGTTGTTTTGTTTGCTCTCAAATTTGACAGCCTTATTAAAGATTAATATCAGTTTGTACATGCTCCAGATAGCTTTTCTTCAAAGAAGACGGAATGTTTACTCACTGAATAAATAAATAAACTGTATTTTGTTTATAAACATTCTTTATTTATTGTGTAATTTAGTTTTTGTGAACATCAACATATGCAGCAGATGAAAAAAATGCTTGTTGATGTGTTACTGCTGAAAAATCCACTCTGTCAAACAGAACAGTGAAAATGAAATCACGCTTTTTTAGGCATTGTCAGCATGAATTTACCAGAACTGGCTGAAACTAAAAATGTCCAAAAAGTAACTTTTCCTTTTTATGTGAACTTTAAATGTCTGTCAGAAAACAACAACATTAAAAAAAAAAAAAAGAAAAACAAAAAAAAAAAAAGAGCATTACCATGAAAGTCCATAAAACAACTTTAACACATGGCTAATGTTGTAGCCATGGCTACAGGAAAGAATTAAACCATTAGAATTAAACCAACAATAACAAATAAAGGTTCTTTTTAACAAGCAATTTGGCTTATTAAAGACATGACTACTCTTTGTCAGAGTAAATATGCTCAGTGTACGATAAAGGAGCAGCATCTTCATGGTTGCTGCTGAAGAGGGGGCAGAGGCAACAACTGGAGCATAGAAGTAACCATGCTGCTGACGGTGTGAGCTGTCATGTGGTGGTGGTGGTGGTAGTGCAACAAATGGAGTCTGGGCCACTGATTGTTTCATTAGCAGAAATACCTCTGTAACTGAATTTGTAAGTTTTTCAATGTTTGATGTCAGTCTGCCAATGTTCTCAGAAAACTCTCTGTTTGCAGCCTCCATTCTCTCAAATGTCTGCCTCCTCAGCTTGAGATCTTCCTGTGCAAGTTTAATGAGCTGTCCTTCATTTGATAACTTTCGTTTAAGCCCGGTGGATAACTGTCATCGGTGGTGCTTCTATGGTTGTTTATGCCGCTTGTTTCGATGCCACAGTTAATGGTGGTGACGGCTGGAGAACCACCCCAGATCTGTTCGCAGAGTTCAAAGTACAGGAGTACTACTCTTCCATGCCCGCTTCTCTTTCCGGAGTCTACCGCGTGTCTGTACTTAAGCCTTATAGCTTTTAATTTTGTTGTGATTATGAGTTTTGTGAGGTCGTCCTTACTGTGGGGGTAAGCAATGTCATCCACAGGATACTGTTCTTTGAGGCGGTCCAATATTTCGGCGTATTTGTTTTGGCACGTCTCCCAGTCTATATTCTCGCTCGCTTTTGCAACTTTGTACTCTTGTGTTACTGGCAGCAACAACTCCACCTTATTGTCAGTCCATTTAAAAAACTCTGTGCTTTTCCTCGACATTTTGCCACAGCGTTTCAAAGAGCTGTAAAGTAAATAAACGGCAGACGGAAATGACGCAGGTTGAATCGTCTTACGTTTCGCGCATGCGCAGTACAGGAACGTAAGCGTTTTCAGTCGTTTTATGGTGGATGAACAACTCTTCGGAAACGATTGAAAATGATAGCGTGGACGATAGAGTGGACGCGAAGCGTTTTTAGATGAAAACGCCGTATTCAGATTTATCCGGATTAGTGTAGAAGTAGCCTTAAAGTCATGTAACAGAAGTTATGGCTTACCTATGTAATGTGACATATTTTAGAGCAGTGGTTTTCAAACCAGTCCTGCGAGCATTTTATATATCTCCCTTATCTAACACACCTGATTCAACTCATCAGCTCGTTAGTAGAAACTGCACAACATGAAGTGAGTGTGTCTGATAAGGGAGACATACAAAACATGTTTTAGAATGTAAAAAAAATTAGAGGGCGAGACTTGACTTTATTCACTGATGTAGTAAATGTATAAATTCAAGGGTGGGGGTAAAGGAGTAGGTATCTTGGTGAATGGGACCCTAAGAGCAGAAAATGCACCTATTTTATTTATGCACAGCACAAATAGATGAGTTTTTTTTTTTTTTTTTTTAACCCAATAGATGGGTTACACATATTGGGTCACTATGTTGGGTTAGTTTCTAAAACCTTACTTGATCATAATTAAAGACTAACATGAGAGAAAGCTCCTGAAGAAATATTGTCTGAGTGAGCAGAGTCTGAATGTAGAGATAGGCCAAAACAAACAAAGCTGGAGAGCCAGAGAGCGAAGACTGTGTTCTCAATGCACAGATGGACTCATAGAAGATGAACCTCACTTCCTCATGGAGTGCAGCAAATATAAAAACATCCGAGACACTTATTTTACCCAAATAGCTCAAATTGTGCCTGAATTCCAGCAAGCAAGCCACATAGACAAACTCTCTTATATTTTGGGAGAGAAAGAAAAGTGTATTCACCTAGTAGTGTAGTGAATAGTGAAGCACAACTATTGATAACAAAATTTCAGTCTAATCTGATTCAGCACATGTTTTACAATCAAGAAACTGTGTTCATACAACAAAAATAGCATATTATTTTTGTCATTGTACAGAAAGACCAAAACCCAAAGTGACCACTGAACCTGCTCAACATGTATTCAGAGGAGACACAGTCACTCTCAGATGTGACATATATGGTGAAGGAGTCACTAGCTGGAGCTACAACTGGTATAAAGAAGGTTCAACCAGTGTTTTCAGTGATCGACAGGAACACACATTCAGTTCTGTTACTGAGTCTGACGCAGGTAAATACTCCTGTAATGGATCAGAGACAGAAGGATCACGCTGGTCACAAATGAGTGATGCAGTTACACTGACAGTATCAGGTGAGTTTGATCATCTCTTCATACACACACAAACACACTTTTAACATGTTATCAATGGGTGATTTCTCAATTTCAGATCCAGAACAGTTTTCAGTTAAAAGCAATTCACATTTATTTGTATAACACTTTTCACAATACAAATCGTTGCGAAGCAACAGAAAATTTACATTTCTATATTACATTTAGGAGAAGCTTAGTAGTGACTATGTTTAGGTGATGTCCATATGGCAGATACTGTACGTAGAGAGAAAATCATCCAGTTAGTAAATGACATGTATTCAAACAAAAAGTGAACACTATTAACAGCAATGATTATATGTTGTTGTTAAACTTTTAGAAAAATCTGGTAATTTTGCATGTTGGTTCAAGGTTGGCATCATCTAAGGTCTTTGGCATCATCTCTTCTCAGGTGTTTGGTCATCTGAGATCTTTGTAAGGGTTGGATCCAGACTGAAGCTTGTGTAATTCCTAGTTACCTCTGGATGCCCATCCTGTGGCAGAAACAGAAAAGCAGAAAATTATGTG
This sequence comes from Labeo rohita, assembly GCF_022985175.1. NCBI lineage: Eukaryota > Metazoa > Chordata > Actinopteri > Cypriniformes > Cyprinidae > Labeo > Labeo rohita. The sequence continues at coordinate 6,502,888 of NC_066883.1, forward strand.
TTCAAACCAAGCAAAGAACAAAATATTAGTCTAATTTGATTTAGCATGTGTTTTACAATCAAGAAACTGTGTTTATACAACAAAAATAGCATATTGTTCTTGTCATTGTACAGAAAGACCAAAACCCAAAGTGACCATTAAACCTGATCAACATGTATTCAGAGGAGACACAGTCACTCTCAGATGTGACATACATGGTGAAGTAGTTACTAGCTGGAGCTACAGCTGGTATAAAGATGGTTCAACCAGGATTGTCAGTAAACTACAGGAACTCACAATCAGTTTTGTTACTGAGTCTGACACAGGTAAATACTCCTGTAAAGGATCAGAGACAGAAGGATCACGCTGGTCACAAATGAGTGATGCAGTTACACTGACAGTATCAGGTGAGTTTGATCATTTCTTTAAACACACACAAACACACAAATTTTAATTTCTATATTACAATTAGGAGAAGCTTAGTAGTGACTGTTTAGGTGATGTCCATATGGCAGATACTGTATGTAGAGAGAAAATCATCCAGTTAGTAAATGACATGTATTCAAACAAAAAGTGAACACTATTAACAGAAATGATTATATGTTGTAGTTAAACTTTTAGAAAAATTGTGTGTTTGATCATATATAACTAAAGTACAAGATTATGAGATACATTATGTCAGGGGTGGTGAACGTCAGTCCTGGAGAGCCACAGCCCTGCATAGTTTTGCTTCAGCCCTAATCAAACACACCTGAACAAGCTAATTAAGGTCTGAAGGGTTACTAGAAAGCTACAGGCAGGTGAGTTTTAATTAGGGTTGGAGCTGAACTCTGCAGGGCTGCAGCTCTCCAGGAACGGGGTTCACCACCCCTGCATTATGTGAATGCTTGGTTAAAGAGATGTGTTTTTAATCTAGATTTAAACAGATAGAGTGTGTCTGAACTAAGAAATGTTTTAAAAAGGCAGAATTTGGGAGCCAAAAAATTCAGAATTTGGGTTCCAAATGCAGAAAAGCTCTACCTCATTTAGTGGACTTTACTATAGGTACTACCAAAAGTCTATATTTTTTGTAAATAATTTTGAACTCTTTGAAATGAAAATCATTATCCTTTATGAGGATTTCAATTTCTAAAGTATTACTCATTAGATATTGTAAAATATGTTGTCAGCTGTTTCTGCTTCTCCTTTAACTTATCATCTTGTGAATGTCATTTCAGTTCTACTTGCTTTTACTTATAAGGTTTTGTCAATTCAACTGACTGATTTTCTCCTGTATGATTTCACATGAGTCTCTTCAGACCTTACAACTGTACATGAATTATGAGCTTCTAGAACTATGAGCTTCTAGAACTTTTGACTTCCTAACTGAACTCATTTCCACAAACTGGACATAGAAATAAAAACAGTATAAATAAACATAACAAATAATTTTTTTTTCTTAGTCTTATTTCGTGCAAACAATATGTGCAACCATAGCCAAAGTACTCGCTCAATATTCAAACCGCAAATAAAGATTTTTTAATTATTATTATTATTATTTTTTCTTTTCTTTTAGCATGGTACAGAGCAAAGAGATGATTACAGCTGCACAGTCTAGCCAAAGCTAGGTTTGATTTTGGGAGATACTGTATGTAAAATAATTTGCACAAATTAGGGAGCCACTCTGAAAATGCAGGGAATTAAAATAGTTTTTGAATGCGCACTCGCGTTTTACTTTTGGTTTCGAATTCACTTACTTATAGACTATATACTCATGAAAGTACAAGTATCCAAAAACAAAACTGCTTAATTACAGTAATGTGAGTAGTTATAATTCATTATCTCCACCACTGATTCCTGCCCCCCACCTCCACTAGTGCAGGTCTTGCGGCCGCAACCATAAGCTCTTTGTTTTCTCAGGCCCATAAAACCTACATCTCCCAAATATCCAAATCAGCCATTGTTCAAACTGTTTTTCCTCCTGTGTAGCCCAACCTTTTACCCACTTCAGATTTGATCAACCTCACCCATACCTCAATTTCCATTCCTTTCCATCTTCCTCCTGCTTCCTTTTCAGCTATTTCTGGAGAGTCTCCCAGTGTGAGGCTCAAAATGTACTCCTCTGCCGTAGCAGTGATCTTCTCTCTTATACCTCTAAATTACTTGCAGTCGGTTGCTGTCCTCAATAAGCCTTTTTAGGAGATTCTAACTTGAAGCTCAAGTTGAGCCTTGGGTTTGAGCCTATTTCGGGGGCAGCAAGCCAAGTTTGTTTAGCATTATCTAGCAGGACTGAATGGGCAGGCGAATTTGTTTGTGACTGCTGGTTCAGATGTAAGTAATGGGATGAACTCTAGGCTATTAATATAAAATTTGTGGGTTTGAGCATTTGTTTTGTTTTTTTGTTTGTTTGTTTTTTTGTTTTTTTAAGTCTTTTCACTGTGTCATGAGAATGTAAACTTGTTTGTTTTTAGAATTGCTACTTGCGGCTTTATTGTCCATAAAATCAATAGATTGTAGCAAGTCTAACGAGTGGTTTATGTTCTGTTCAGGTGTGATCTAAGCGCAGTTCTGTTCCTGTGTTATGGATTCTTTTGTGTGGGGCTTGTTTGGGTGTTGTTCTGCTGAGCAGGTCCATGCACTAGTGTGAGGGGTGGTTTGGGGAGAAAGTGCTAGAAGTTTTTCAGTTTTTGTTAAAAAAATGTTGAAGCATCAGCTATGTGGGTGCTCACGTTAACAAAACGCCTTAAAACTGTTGCATGAGTCATAGTGATCTCCCGATTGGTATATTAATGATATACCAGAGGTCAAGATCTTCCGCTGGAAAACTTTCAAAACTCATCATCCAATTAACTTTATATTGCAGGCCTAAAACCAGCTCTAACTGTTGAGCCTCAGAGTTCAGTGTTCACTGGAGACTCAGTTACTCTGAGATGTGAGATGATTCAGTCACACAATGGATGGGAGTTTCTCTGGACAAAAGACTCAAACCGTGAATCTACTGGAGCTGCAACAAAAATAATCAAACTTGCAAAAGTCTCTGATGGAGGAGCGTTCAAGTGCAGAGCACGAAGAGGAAGATATTACACAGATTACAGTGAATCAGTAACAGTGAGAATATACGGCAAGTGGTTTTACTTACATAATGTACATATAATTTCATAAAACATTGAATTGGTGCAATAACATCTATCAAGAACAAAATGTTAGTCTAATTTGATTTAGCATGTGTTTTACAATCAAGAAACTGTTCATACAACAAAAATAGTATATTATTTTTTTGTCATTGTACAGAAAGACCAAAACCCAAAGTGACCATTAAACCTGCTCAACATGTATTCAGAGGAGACACAGTCACTCTCAGGTGTGACATATATGGTGAAGGAGTCACTAGCTGGAGCTACAGCTGGTATAAAGAAGGTTCAACCAGTGTTTTCAGTGATCGACAGGAACACGCATTCAGTTCTGTTACTGAGTCTGACGCAGGTAAATACTCCTGTAAAGGATCAGAGACAGAAGGATCACGCTGGTCACAAATGAGTGATGCAATTACACTGACAGTATCAGGTGAGTTTGATCAACTCTTCACACACACACACAGGCACGTTTAGCATGTTTTAATGAGTGATTTCTCTATTTTAGATCCCAAAGCGGTTTTAAGTGTTTCTCCACAGAAGTGGTTGACTGAAGGTGATCCAGTGACTCTGAACTGTGAGGTTTACAGTTTCTCTACAGGCTGGACATTCAGCTGGTTCACTTTAACTGTCTCAGCAGGTAAGTTATAATGTGTTTCATGTGGAAACTTCTGAAATTGCTGATTTTATTCAAATCCAAAATACTATTTAATATTGAATGCATTCTCTGGTTTTACAGAGAACAGCCGTCATTATAATCTGCTCTCAGACAGCAGCAGAGGAGCAGGAGGAATCTACACTGTCAGTTCTGCTGCTCTAAATCACACAGGAGTTTATTCGTGTACAGCAGAGAGAGAGAAACCAGCCTATAAAACACAGTACAGCAACACACAGCTGCTGTGGGTCACTGGTGAGTTCAAACAGAACTTAAAGTATTGGTTCACACTTGTGACCCTGGACCACAAAACCAGTCTTAAGTCACTGGTGTATATTTGTTGCAATAGCCAAAAATACATTGTGTGGGTCAAAATTGTTGATTTTTATTTTATGCCAAAATCATTAGGAAATTAAGTAAAGATCATGTTCCTTGAAGATATTTTGTAAATTTCCTACTGTAAATATATAAAAACGTAATTTTTGATTTGTAGTATGCATTGTTAAGAACTTCATTTGGACAAATTTAAAGGGGATTTTCTCAATATTTAGATTTTTTTGCACCCTCAGATTCCAGATATTCAAATAGTTGTATATCGGCCAAATATTGTCCTATCCTAACATACCATACATCAGTGGAAAGCAGTGGAAAAATTGACCCTTATGGTTTTGTGGTCCAGGGTCACATTTTATAAAGAGAGTTTCCATGCTTCAATCTGAGACTCTGAAGCTGTAATTGTCGTCTCAGGTGTTTCTCCTCCAGTCTCTCTGATCGTCAGTCCCAGCAGAACTCAACACTTCACATCTGTCTCTCTCTCTCTGAGCTGTGAGGACCAGAGTAACTCTACTGGATGGAGAGTGATAAGATACACAGACGGTGGACGGCTGGAAGATTGTTTATCATTATATCGAGGATCACAAACAGGATCTACATGTACAATCAGCTCCACCAACACATCAGACACTGGAGTGTACTGGTGTGAGTCTGAATCTGGAGAGAAACATCATCCTGTTAATATCACTGTACACTGTGAGTCTGTGTTTCTGTGTTTATTAATTTCACCAACAGTTTACAATCAATGCATGAAGCAAGTTGACTAAACAAGTCCATTAATCATCAGTGTGAAAAAAAAAAAAAAAAAACACTAAATGGGCAAGCAGCAGTTAAAAATACAGTTTTATCAGAGTTCATAACATTGTTTATATAATTATCTTATTGTTTATATAATTATACTATTTATGCAATAAGTCCATGTTTGCTCTGTTTCAGTATCTGGTGTGATTCTGGAGAGTCCTGTTCATCCTGTGACTGAAGGAGATCATCTGATTCTACACTGTTTATATCAACATACAACCTCACCAAACCTCAGAGCTGATTTCTATAAAGATGAATCACTCATCCTGAATCAAACTACAGAGATGAGCATCACTACTGTCTCAAAGTCACATGAGGGTTTCTACTACTGCAAACACCCAGAGAGAGGAGAGTCACCCAAGAGTTGGATCTCAGTCAGACAAGTCTCAAATGATCACTGCTGTATGTGTGAGCTGATTTATTTATTCATATTCCCTCATTCAGATACAGTGTACAATAAAGTGCTTGTGTGTCTCTTTTTCAGTGTTTCATTCAAAATCTCAGATCTCTGTCCTCAACATACCCAGTTCTGTACTGACAGTTTGTCCATATCTGCTAGTGACAGTCGTGCTGATTTTCAAATGCTGCAGAATGAGAGGTAAAACATGACTGATTTGTTAAGTTATTATAAGTGCACATATTGTGAAAATCACTTTACAAATCAACTATTGAATTAAATCTGTCTCACTACTTTAGCAAATCTTTGTCTGTACAAATATATATTCATATTCCCTCATGTATGCATATTACAGACACAGCCGTGCAGCCGTCTTTGTCTAGTTAATTTTATTTAAATTAATATACTTTAAAAATGATGGCTGTTCATAAAAGCAAGAAATTGAAAATTTGTTTAAATGAAGGATTGCAGAAAGGAGTACACCCTAGATTTAATTCAGCAAATGTACAATATTCTAGTACTTAGTATGTCCTCAAGAACTTAAAGTATACTGCTCTGAACCTTCTTGGCACTGAGTGTACAAGTTCATAACAAAATGGCACATCTGTCCTGTTTAACACCTGGAGGACGACCTCCTTAAATGTCCTGGTCTTTAATGGGGAGTTTTTCTCAGCTCGTCTCTACAGAATCCCCCACAGCTGCTCAAGAGTGTTAAAATTTAGTGAAATACATGTCCACTGAAGGGTTTTCACCTTGGGAGAGTGAATAGCTTTATTATCATTTTGAAAAATGCCCAACAATGCTCTTTTATGCTCTTTTATGGTTTCATTGCTGCCAGCATTATGTCTGAGTATGATTCAGTAGACTAGACTATATAACACTCTTAGTTGTCAGGAAATAACTTTAAAGGTTTGGTTCAATATACATACCTGTTGATCAAACATTTGCCTTAAACGTACACTTTTTTCTTTTTTTTTTTAAGTAACTTTCAGGAGGGTGTATTTGTTTTTGCAACACAACATTTTATTACTTTGATACGAAAATCTTATTTTCCTAAATAATTTTGTCATTCTTCTTTGGTAATTAATTAAGCTGGCTTGTTGGAACATTATATCTCAAAAGAACCCTAATATGTCTTCTAAGTAAAGAGTAATTGGTGAATTTGTTAAGTTTTAGAGGGGGTGTATTCATTTATGCTGTGCACTGTATACTCACAAGTAAATGCTGAGGAGATTGTTTATGTGTGTATTTAACAGTTACATCTGTTAAAGAAGAAGAAACTTCAGTCTGATAATGATTCATCTGTAGCGACGGTGAGAAAACTTCAGCTTCATCCTGAAATCTCTCAATATCTCATTTACAAGCTCAGACAGTAAATATGCTTATTGTAAATGTCTTTTTTTTTTAATTACTATATGTAAACGCAGGAATAAATCACTGTACTGTGTGTGTGTGTGTGTGTAATACAGGATTCACTCCTGATTCATGATGACTTTTGTATGTACGTCACATGTTGTAATTGTTAAAGTTAACATCAACCAGCTTTTACAACACATTTGATTTTATCCATCAGGAATTAATTGTAAATTGTAAGTGACACTTCGTTTTCATGTGACTTTTTACAAGCATGAATGTTAACTTGTCTAACCAGTTTGGTCTTTGCTATTTTTGACCAATAATGCATTATTGGCAATATAAACCAAACCCCTTTGCACTCACACTGTCATTTGTGAGCATGTATATTGTTTATTTTAGTGTGAGTCTCCTGCTGTAATATTTCATGCTCTTATGTTTATGTTTCCTTTTTAAATAAAGAAATTATTTCTTTTAAGACTTGCAGTGTAAATAACAGCAAAAGAACCAAGACCAATAACCATTTACTTTAATTAATAAGCTTTAATCTCTAAATTTCAATTTCAGTGTTATTTACATCATAATACTACTGTAATTTACAGACATGATTACAGTTAGTATCCCCATAAAAATAATACTATTAAGTTTTAAACAATTACTGAACATACAGTAAGTTCCCCTTCAGTCGTTTCACTACGACGTTACATATGGGAACTCGCTTGAGAGTCCAATCATCTCTGAGCCTTATTCAAAAGGCCAATGAACATTGGCGAGTGGCATTTGCATGCTGAGCCACTCCCCCGTACATACGGGTATATAAGATGGTGGCATGCAACCACTCATTCAGATTTTCGCTTCGGAGCCTCGTTTACGAGCCAGGCAGAAAAAAAAGAAAAAAAAAAGAGTTCCTGACTGAGTTACGCTCTCTCTGCTGGCGTGCTGCTAAAAAAGAGTTTTTGATCTAAAAGAGCGTTTGGCAGCCGCCAGCGAGATCCTGCGGGCTGCCGTTCTAACGGCAAACAAGAGAGCTTTTGCAACCAGCGAGCCCCCGTTTGAGTGCACAGTTGTGCCGCAGTTCTCCCTGGGCAAACCGGGATCTAAAAGAGCAAATTTCTCATGGCTGGAAGGCATTTTCCCGGTATGTCTCTCCGGCCGTGCGCTTCCGGATGTGGTAGTTTCCTCGCCTCGCTGGACGGACATGATCACTGCCTCACGTGCCTGGGCCGAGAGGTGAGGCACTTGGGGGACATACAGGTGACCGTGCAGAATGCTCCGCCGGCCAGCAAAGCCCCGCGGACTTCTGCACCACCGCACGGTTCTGTCGAGTGGCCAAAGCAGTTCGCTTCCCCGCACGCCAACTTTCGGCTATGCTCCTCCGAGCCGCCAAGGAGATCGGTCTGGAGGTGCCCAAAACACCTCCGGCTGATCCTTCGAGGCTGGATGATTGGTTTCTGGGAGGGCGCCCGCGGCACCGCCGCGCTCCTCCCCAGTGCCTTTCTTCCCGGAGGTGCGTGAGGACCTGGTGAGGACATGGCGGGCCCCTTACTCGTCTCGTCCGCGTCCCAGCTCCTCTCCCCTCGCCACCCTTGACGGTGGGGCAGCCAGGGGTTATGTGGCGGTCCCCCGGTTTGAGCGCGCTGTCGCGGTGCACTTATGCCCGCGGGGCGCTGTCACCTGGCGGGATCGGCCCCATCTCCCCTCCAGGGCGTGCAAGCTTTCGTCCGCTCTCGCGGGCAGGGCTTACCACGCTGCTGGACAGGCTGCCACTGCCCTGCACGCCATGGAGCGACACTTATGGCTGACCCTGGCCCAGATGGCAGACGTCGACAAAGCTCGCTTTCTCGACGCTCCCATCTCCCAGAGCGGCTTATTCGGCGACACCATCGAGGACTTTGCCCAGCAGTTCTCGGCGGTCCAGAAGCAGACGGAGGCGATAAAGCATATCCTCCCCCGTCGTGACAGTGCCACCACGTCCGCGGGGGCTCAACCTCCACCTGCCCGTCGCCGAGGGCGCCCTCCTGCGGCCCCTAAAACACCAGCTCCGTCCCCTGCCGAGGCACACGATGCCATACTGGCAGCCCGACGTTGAGCTGGCCGCCCGCACCTCAGGGACCGGCCAGGAACACCCGCAGGAGATCTGCGAAGCGTCCCTGATGCGGGCAACCCAGAGGTGGAGGAGATTGCTCTTTGGGGGACGACAACATCTACGTCCCCACTCCCGGTGGAGGGCCAGGAGCTGCTGTGTGCTCAAATGCTGCCGTCGGCCTACAGGTCGACGGTACCCACAATTTCACAGAAAGAGTCAATTTCCTCACCTCTGGGGTCCCGACCCCGAGTTCCCTTCTTGAGCGACGCCTTGCCTCCTTGGATCCGGACTCGGAGGTCGATATCGCCAGCGCGAGAACCAGGGAAGAAGGTAAGCACTGCCCAGTGCAGTCAGACTTTTCTCCAGGACGTTCTACCTTCTGGGATCAGTCCCCTGACGAAGCGCATGCTAACATGCATCCGTCACCAGGATTGGTTTGCAGCCATCGACCTGAAGGACGCGTACACTGTAAAAAGCAACCTATAGAATCTACTCAATATAATGGGGTAAACTGATGTAACAATTTGCACTCAGTTTGTTTGGGTAGATTCTATCCTATATGTCTGAGTAAAGAGTACCTGAATTTATCAGCTAAGACAAACTAAAAAAAAAGTAGGTTAAGTCTACACAGCAAAAAGCCCAGTGTTAAATGAACTCGCTGGAGTTTGAGTCCATACTCAAGAGTGTTAAAATGAACACTGAAGTAGTGATGGGTCGTTCTTGAACGATTCGTTCATTTTGAACGAATCTTTAATGTGACTCGGGACGAACGAGTCGCCTCGGGGAGTGATTCGTTCAGTCGCGCATGCGCAACATCCTATTAGGTTCTGTACTGGAATTAGTTCACCTGTTTTAGAGTCGTTCGTTCACCTTATGGGGCTGTCACGTGATGAACGAACGATTCAAACCCGAAGACTCAAAAGATGAACTAATCAATTCTCCTTCCGGCTCAGGCTGCATAGGTTAACATTACAGGGCTGTCACGTGATGAACGAACGACTCAAACCCGAAGACTCATAAGATGAACTAATCAATTCTCTTTCCGGCTCAGGCTGCATAGGTTAACATTACAGGGCTGTCACGTGATGAACGAACGACTCAAACCCGAAGACTCATAAGATGAACTAATCAATTCTCTTTCCGGCTCAGGCTGCATAGGTTAACATTACAGGGCTGTCACGTGATGAACGAACGACTCAAACCCGAAGACTCATAAGATGAACTAATCAATTCTCCTTCCGGCTCAGGCTGCATAGGTTAACATTACAGGGCTGTCACGTGATGAACGAACGACTCAAACCCGAAGACTCATAAGATGAACTAATCAATTCTCTTTCCGGCTCAGGCTGCATAGGTTAACATTACAGGGCTGTCACGTGATGGGATCACTCAACCCGAGGACTCGAGAGATGAACTAATCAATTCTCTTTCCGGCTCAGACTGCGTTGGTTTAGCTAATTGGGCTGTCACGTGAAACGAACAACTCAAACCCGAAAACTTGTCAGATAAGAGGCGAGGTGAGAATCATAGACTAAAGACCCAGGTAAACAATGAATGAATCTTTTCTGTTTCTTATAGCATTATAGTTTTGTTTTGTTTGTAGTGTGATCAACGTTTGTGTAAGCAGTAGATGAATTTAGGGAGGTAAAACAAACATTTTAATTATATTTTGCTAAAATGAACGAAATGAACGAAATGTTAAAAAAGATTCGTTCATTTTGCTGAACGAGACTCAAAGGACCGAGTCGGTAAAATGATCCGAACTTCCCATCACTACACTGAAGCAGTGTTAGAGTTAATGAGGTAATTAAGTGATTCATTGAGTGATGATTGACCATTATTAAAGATGCCTGATGTTAATAAGCAGAATCACCAAAAAGAAGAAAATCAAATTTTGTAAGTCGCCATTATAGTGGTGAGTGTTAGCATTAGTTTAGCTCTTTACCAGTAACTTCTTAATATTAGATTTTGTTTGGGTGTTGTAATTGAGTTATAACAGACAAACCAGAAGAAATGAGATTTTGTGGTTTTGATTATGCTTTGACTAGCCATCAGAGTAAGTGAGTTGTATTTTGTTTATGTTGGTTTAATCAGACAGGTGTTTCTGAAATTTATTTGACCAGAAAAAATATAAATATTTTTTAGATTTAGACACACAGACATCAACAATCAGCATGAGAATCACAACAATGGTGGCCAACAAAAACGTATGTTGTAGCCAATCAAAACTCATCCATATTTCCCATCATGCATTGTGGCATGAATAAATTATGAGCTGATGATTTCTGTGATGTTTAGAGTTGATCTGTTTCTGGATATGCTGCTTGTCACCATTTTTGAGATTCATATGCTGATTCATGATGTCTGTGTGTGCCTAAAAGAACAGCTTTTGAAAGTTTTTTTTTGATCGGAGGAGCTTGTAAAAAGTCCATTCAAAATTTAAACAAAAATTCAGGCTTTATCATTTTTTTGCTGCTGTGAAACCACAAGGCAGTTGTAATAAATAAAGGATATAAAACTCTAAATGATTTCAGTGGCTCAAATTTAGTTTATTTTAAAACAGAATTATCACCACTGCATGACTTTTGCTCTTTGGCTTGTCTGGCTAGTTTAACTAAACAGTTGAACAAAAGCTAATATTAAAAAGCTACGGGTCAAGAGCCCAACTAATGCTAACACTGACCACTATAATGGTGACGTAAACATTTTGGTGTCTTCAATAATTTTCAATAAATATAATTTTCAATAAAGACCCTTCCTGCGGTTTGCTTTCGAGGGTCGAGCGTATCAGTACAAAGTGCTTCCATTTGGCCTGTCCCTCTCTCCCCGTGTCTTTACGAAAGTCACGGAAGCTGCCTTATCCCCCCTCTGGCGGATGGGCATTCGCATTCTCAACTATCTCGACAACTGGCTTCTCATAGCTCACTCGCAGGATTTGTTGTGCGAACACAGGGACCTGGTGCTCCGGCACCTCAGCCATCTGGGCCTTCAGGTCAACCAGGAGAAGAGCAAACTCTCCCCAGTGCAGAGGATCTCTTTTCTCGGCGTGGAGCTGGACTCGGTCAACATGACAGCCCGCCTCACCAACGAGCGCGCGCAGTCAGTGCTGAATTGTCTGAACTCATTCAGACACAAGACAGCGGTCCCTCTCAAAACACTTCAGAGGCTCCTGGGGCATATGGCAGCTGCAGCCGCGGTGACGCCGCTGGGCTTGCTTCATATGAGACCGCTTCAGCACTGGTTACACGATCGAGTCCCGAGATGGGCATGGCACCATGGCACACTCCGGATTGGCGTTTCCCTGCAGTGTCACCGCCTGTTTAGCCTGTGGTCAGACCCGGCCTTTCTTCAGGCCGGAGTCCCTCTGGGGAAAGTTTCCAGGCATCTTGTGGTTTACACAGATGCCTCTTGGGATCTCTCCATCGCCCTCCAGGGTCTACAGGAGGTCCCATTCAAGCCACTTGCATCAGTAGAGCTAAAATATCTGTCACTTAAGACAGCGCTCCTGACTGCACTGGCCTCCATCAAGAGTGTAGGGGACATACAAGCCTTCTCTGTCGACGAAGCGTGCCTGGAATTCGGGCCCGGCGATTCTCACGTCATCCTGAGACCCCGGCCCGGTTATGCGCCCAAGGTTCCCACCACACCTTTCCGCGATCAGGTGGTGAACCTGCAAGCTCTGCCCCTGGAGGAGGCAGACCCGGCCTCTGCGCTGCTGTGTCCAGTCCGCGCCCTGCGTATATATGTGGACCGCACTCGGCACTTCAGACGCACCGAGCAGCTCTTTGTCTGCTTTGGAGGTCAGCAGAAAGGGAATGCTGTCTCCAAACAGAGGTTGGCCCATTGGGTGGTAGATGCCATCTCCCTGTCGTACCAAAACCAGGGAGAGCCATGCCCCTTAGGTGTTCATGCCAACTCCACACGGAGTGTTGCTTCATCCTATGCGTTGGCTCATGGCGCCTCACTAGCAGATATCTGTAGAGCTGCGGGCTGGGCGACACCCAACACCTTCGCTAGGTTCTACAACTTTCGCGTCGAGGCCATGTCCTCCCGTGTCTTAACATAGACATCAGGTGAACGGGAGATCGGCTGGTGTCGGCTTGCTGCGCCACTCCTACGGGATCCGTGCGCTATATCCCTCAGTTGTTCCCCCCGGTGAACCTTGGGTCCTTCATGCCCCGCAGTCAGTCCTAGCTGCGGAGTAGTGCCTGACTGTGCTCTGGCTGGGTCTCCTTCACCCAGCAGGTTGTGGCAACATGTCTCAATATTCTTCCAAGGTCAGCTAGAGGGCCGCTGTTTCCCTCATATATCTCTAAAAGTTATAGATATATTGAATTACTTTCATTCCACATGTAGAGATCTCATGTGCTCCGCCCCCCCCAACCCAACCCCTGCTTCAGTAACAACTGGCATCCTTGTGGGGCTCCTCTATCAGCCCCCAGGGCGTTGGGAAGGTTACGTTCATATCCGTCTGCTGACACGTCCGCCTGTCAGCACGCGGGTCTGTGCGTAACACGGCGTCAGGGTCGTGGCCTGTTCCATGGGTCTGTTCCCATATGTAACGTCATAGTGAAATGACTGAAGGGGAACGTCTAGGTTACGTAGGTAACCCTCGTTCCCTGAAGGAGGGAACAGAGACGTTACATCCCCTGCCGCGACCCTACGTCGCGCTGACGCCGGGTTGCGACTCGGCTCCTCAGCGAAAACCTGAATGAGTGGTTGCATGCCGCCATCTTATATACCCGTATGTACGGGGGAGTGGCTAGGCATGCAAATACCACTCGCCAATGTTCACTGGCCTTTTGAATAAGGCTCAGAGATGATTGGACTCTCAAGCGAGTTCCCATATGTAACGTCTCAGTTCCCTCCTTCAGGGAACGAGGGTTACCTATGTAACCTAGACGTTCTTTTTTTGTTTTGTTTTGTTTTGTTTTAACCCACAGCACATGAATTCACACATGCTTATTTTTACACATATTGTGGTTCTCACTGTCATGTTCAAATGTTGCACACCAGTGTTTGCATGGTGAGAACTTCCGGTTGTGGTGACATTGTGATGGTGTTAAGAGCTTTTAAAGTTGAAACAAGTCGAACAGTGAACAGTGTTAATAGTTTTAAGAAATCTTTAAGACAATGGTCTGAGATTTATGATATGTGGCTAATATAATGCTTCTAATATAATGTCTACGCTATTAAGAAAAACTGTAAGGTTAGAGATTTATAAAAACCCTCATATGCAAGCAAAAGTGATGCTTAGCAAACAACATGTTTTCAGATTCCTATGTGTTGAGTGTCATTCTGCATTAAACGAGAATAATAAATAAGCCTGTCAAGGGTGCAGTTCAAACACTTCTTATCAGACAAGGAAAGTGGCAATTTCCTGCTTCAACAACGCTACTTTGTGTCTAACTAAGCACACAATGTTTTTAAAGGTCAGTCACGACTGCAGCTCATGACTGGAAAAACACTATGCATTGTGGTTTATCACCCCTGGGGCCAACACGAGCTGGACATCCTTTACTCTAATCAATTTAGACGACTACGCATAGAGATCTTGACACTTTTGCACCCCTCTTTTGTTCCAAGAACATCTATATGTGTCTGGATAAAAGTTTAGAGATAGAACAAGACACTGATTAAAATAAACATAAGCAACAACATATGAATTTATATGTTAAAATCATAGAAGGACTGGTAATATATTGGATACATGATCTTACACAGTAAAAATAGATGGGTTATTTTTTTAACCCAATAGATGGGTTACACATATTGGGTCACTATGTTGGGTTATTTTCTAAAACGTTGGGTTATTTTTTAAACATCGTTGGGTTGTTTTTAATAATAACCCAGCGTTGGGTTTAATTGGTTCCCGCGGCGACAGTTCAAATTTTAACGGACGACGGTGACTGACGACAGAAGAAGCTGCTGCTGCATCAGTATGAGGTGAGTAACAGGGTTTTGATAACTCTTATAACATTATACTTATAAGAAGAACGTGAAATCCACTTCAAAATTGAACTTTTGTTGTTGTATGTTTGTTTTTTAACGAAGTTGTAGTTTCCTTTAGTCAGTGTATTGTAACGTTACTGCGGAGAATGAGCTCCATTGTAAACGAATAACTTCACATTAACGTTACCTTAGCTGTCCCAGTTAGGCCGCTAGCAGTAATAAAGTAAATTAAAATTAGCAGAAAGTTGTAAAACTGTTTAGAGATGTATTACAGTAACCTAAAGTTAATAATGTATGGTGAAATGTATATAGGACTACTTATGTTACTGAAATCACCGTCTACCATTACTACAGGTTTAGTATTATTTTACAGGTGATGAAGGGTTCTAGACGTACAGTTTCTGACTACAGTTTGT
>NC_066883.1:6519390-6614393 GCF_022985175.1 Labeo rohita
CCTCAGCGAAAACCTGAATGAGTGGTTGCATGCCGCCATCTTATATACCCGTATGTACGGGGAGTGGCTAGGCATGCAAATACCACTCGCCAATGTTCACTGGCCTTTTGAATAAGGCTCAGAGATGATTGGACTCTCAAGCGAGTTCCCATATGTAACGTCTCAGTTCCCTCCTTCAGGGAACGAGGGTTACCTATGTAACCTAGACGTTCTTTTTTTTGTTTTGTTTTGTTTTGTTTTAACCCACAGCACATGAATTCACACATGCTTATTTTTACACATATTGTGGTTCTCACTGTCATGTTCAAATGTTGCACACCAGTGTTTGCATGGTGAGAACTTCCGGTTGTGGTGACATTGTGATGGTGTTAAGAGCTTTTAAAGTTGAAACAAGTCGAACAGTGAACAGTGTTAATAGTTTTAAGAAATCTTTAAGACAATGGTCTGAGATTGATGATATGTGGCTAATATAATGCTTCTAATATAATGTCTACGCTATTAAGAAAAACTGTAAGGTTAGAGATTTATAAAAACCCTCATATGCAAGCAAAAGTGATGCTTAGCAAACAACATGTTTTCAGATTCCTATGTGTTGAGTGTCATTCTGCATTAAACGAGAATAATAAATAAGCCTGTCAAGGGTGCAGTTCAAACACTTCTTATCAGACAAGGAAAGTGGCAATTTCCTGCTTCAACAACGCTACTTTGTGTCTAACTAAGCACACAATGTTTTTAAAGGTCAGTCACGACTGCAGCTCATGACTGGAAAAACACTATGCATTGTGGTTTATCACCCCTGGGGCCAACACGAGCTGGACATCCTTTACTCTAATCAATTTAGACGACTACGCATAGAGATCTTGACACTTTTGCACCCCTCTTTTGTTCCAAGAACATCTATATGTGTCTGGATAAAAGTTTAGAGATAGAACAAGACACTGATTAAAATAAACATAAGCAACAACATATGAATTTATATGTTAAAATCATAGAAGGACTGGTAATATATTGGATACATGATCTTATAAGAATTAATAATGATGTAAATAATAATTCATAGAACATTTCATAATACAATTCATAATGCAAAACTTTTTATATGAATATATCAATTCTTAATAAAGTCAAAGCACCAGACACTTATCAACATATTCAGATCAACAGATCAACTGTGAACATCACAAAACACACTACTAAAAGTCACAGCAAACATAGCAAAGCAAAAGCAAATTGTACGAATAAAAGAAAATACTAGGACAGTTCAGCTGCATAATTTATATCGCATTGCATGCTGGGAGCTGCAGGTGAGTTTTGATTTGTTCTCCCAGAATGCACTGCAACATGAAGCTTTATGTTATGTCACCATTATTGAGATTCAAATGCTGATTCTTTAAGTCTGTTTGATAAAAAAAAAAATAAATAAATAAATAAAAAAAACTACTACTACTACTACTACTACTAATAATAATAAAGCTTAAAGTGAAGAAGAACTTTCAAAAGTGGTCAACAACAAAATTAAATATTAAAACAATCAAGTTATTAAAGCCACTATATGCTGATTATGTCTTTATTGAAATATAATGTTATGTTGTTTGTGGAGTTATTTAATCATCCCCTGTTGAGATCTTGAAAGATGTAATGTCTTTTTATCTTGTGTTGATTTCATCTAAGGCTGTAGCTGAAGTCAGCTGTAGTTCTTGTATTTTTGCTCATCTTGTCTCTTTTTTCTGATCTTGTTTCTATTTTTTTCTGTGGTTCTGCTTGTTAACAGCAGGTGTTCATCACTAATGCTCAATCATCTCACAGTTCATCAACTAATTATCTCATTAACTTCAAAACTGCTTCAGAGTCACTTTTTTAACACTCTGAGTGTGGATTATATAAACACTGAGCAGTGTTAACGTAACACTGAGGTTTTTGCTGTGTATTATTACTTTGTTACATTACACCACTGCTTAATTTACATCCCTTGTCTTGGTGTGTGAAATGGTGTATTTGTATGTTTTTTATGTGTTCACAAACATATCAGAGCCAAACTCAACACCATCAGAGCCAGAGAATAGAAACAGGTGGGTATGAGCTCATAGTTGTGGTTTGATTTGTTTTGTTTGAGCTTGGTGACATTAACCAGTGTGAGAGCAGCAGTTGATCACTAGTTTCTACTTCTTTACTTCCGTTGAGTTTTAGATACAGTTAATACTATAATTACAATAAAGGTCTATCAAAATATTGTTTCATTTTCCTTGTTCATACAATAATATTATTTCTCATAATGGAAAACTGATACTGTTCAGTTTGATAGTGAATCACAACAACATCTGTCAAAAACTTGCACGCTAGTCAGTTAATATTTTCTGAACACATTATGAAGATTATCAGTGTAATCAGATTTTTTCTCTCTAACACGTGAGGCATTTGTCTGTTGGATCTGACTGTAGGTATCAGGAAGTCTTGATGCTTTAACACAGTCTGTGTCTTTCACCGTCTGCCATTATTCGGTCAGTATGGAGCTCAGTCAACTTCCTCTTGTGCTCTGTGAGTATTATTTTCTCTGTATTTCAGTGGATGATAATTGATTTTAATTATGAACAGGATCAAGTGATTTAGTGTACCTGGATTTTTTTTTTCTTGCATTCTGTTCTCAGATTTTCAAATCCAGCTCTACAGTAGTTCATGATATATGATAAATGAGCTTGAGGGAGCAGGTGTGCATTTAGTGCTGTTTGTGAAAGAGAAATTTGTGTAGTTCAGTCAGTTTTTTTTTTTTTTTTGCTTTGTAATAGTGTTTGTTGAATTAGTTCTGCAGGTTTGTTTTGCACAGATGCTTTAACTAGATATTCAGTTTGTAACTAAATATCTGGGACATTCTACCAGAAATGTACATTTCCACTTGTTGCAAAACATCTTGGTGGAAAAAAGATCTTATTCTTAAATCTGAATGTTGAGTCATATGGAGGAATACATAAAATACATTTTTAGATGCATTTCAACCCTAAAATGTCAGGCCCTGTCATAGACAAATCTGTATATGCTAGAATGGTTTCCTAATCTATTTCTTTGATACAAATATACTTTTCTTACTGGTCACATGTCCCTGATTGTATCTAACATGGTTTTGTAATTCCTTCCTATAAGAAATAAAAGCAAATTTTCAGTCAACTGCAGTACACAAAATGACTGAATACCTCACTCATATTGTTGTAAAAAAAACTACCTTTACATAGGAGATTTTTACAAAAACATAGTAGTGGATATATACCCCCATCTTCATCTACACAGTTAAAGAAATTAATTCATCAATTTTTCCTCAAATAGTACATTGTACAAGTGAGTGAATTTCATCACATATTTACATATGAGTGATTTTACACTGTTACAAACTAGCTGTGAAAAGAGCGTTATGATATTTATTGATAATGAATACATCTTTTTAGCAAGTTATTTGTGTGTTGTGACTAGAGGAAGAAATTACAGTGAACCAATAGCAGTGTCAATATACAGCACATATATTTCCTCACATAATGAACCGCTCCTCAACATTTATTCAGAGGAGACACAGTCACTCTCAGAGGTGAAATATATGGTGAAGGAGTCACTAGCTGGAGCTACAGCTGGTATAAAGATGATTCAGTCAGGTTTTTCAGTGATCAACAGGAACACACATTCAGTTCTGTTACTGAGTCTGACGCAGGTAAATACTCCTGTAATGGATCAGAGACAGAAGGATCACGCTGGTCACAAATGAGTGATGCAGTTACACTGACAGTATCAGGTGAGTCTGATCATATCTTCACACACACAAACACACATTTAACATGTTATTAATGAATGAATATTAATATATTATTATATATTAACATATTAATATTGAGTGAAAACTCATGAAATATGTGAGGAATAATTGACAACACATTTTATTTTCTAAGAATTAAATGAACCGAAGTCAATTATTCCGCTTATCCACAAGTTTCCTGGGGGCGCTACTTTAAAAAAGAATGTGGGGGCAGCGGACGTAGTATACCGGTGGTATTTTGTGTGCTAATTAGCGAAGAGTCTAAGTGTTTTTTTTAGACCATTTTAGACTTTAAAGATGCACACCTTTATGAGAGATGCCATTACATTCTTAGGGACAACATATGCTTTTCGAATTTGTGTTCCCACATCATTAGCAAGTTTGGGTCGCTAAATCTTGAATGACTGTCAACTTGTCAAATGACATTTAAACATCAGAGCTTGTGTTAAAGGGCATACCAGATGAAGCCTCGATTCGAGGCTTGTTAATGTAGAAATCCTTTTCGTAGAAGCCTCACTTTCTGCCCAGTCATGTGCGCGATTCACATTAATTTTCATCGGTACCTATTTAATAATTACATTTTTAAATACCCAGTCATACAAGTAATATGAAGAATACAAATTATTTCAAGAAAAAGAAATATATGCCATATGGAATTAATATATGTGTGTAACGGAGACTCCAGGGAAGCGTGATAGATCTAAGTGCGAGCTTTATTACACAGATCGTGGTCAAGACAGGCAGGGTCGATCTCCAAACAAACAGAGTAAACCAGGGCAAAACAATAGCGTAATCCAGAAAACAGGCAGAACGTCAAAATACCAGAGGGCAGTCAAAGTAGCAAAATAAACAAGGCAATGAAACAAGGCAAAAACTATGGCAAGGAAACAGAACAAAACAATGGCAAAAACAAGGCAAAACTATGACAAGAAACCAAACCGTGAAAATAACAAAAAACAAGGCAAGGAAATCAGAGAAAACGCTTAGTAGAGTCCGCACAGGCAAAACAATACTTGCCAATACAGCCATGTCGTGAAGAGGTGCTGTTGGGAGCGCAGCTGTTTCTTCACTTGATTCAGGAAGGTCTGTCGTGACTTGACTTGACTCAGGGAGGTCTGCCGTGACTTGACTTGACTCTGGGAGGTCTGCCGTGGTTTGACTTAACTGTGGGAGGTCTGCCGTGGCTTGACTTGACTCAGGGAGGTCTGCCGTGACTTGACTTGACTCAGGGAGGTCTGCCGTGACTTGACTTGACTCATGAAGAACAGCTGTGTCTTGACCTGGCTCGTGAAAACCAGCTGTGACTTGACTTGGTTCGTGAAGGTCAGCTGTGACTTGACTTGGCTCAGGAAGATCAGCTGTGACTTGACTTGGTTCATGAAGGTCAGCTGTAACTTGGTTTGGCTCATGAAGATCAACTGTGGCTTGGCTTGGCTCGGGGAAGACAGCAGCTGTAACTTGGCTTGACTCAGGAACAACAGCTGTAACTTGGCTTGACTCGTGGAGAACAGCTGTGACTTGGCTTGACTCGTGGAGAACAGCTGTGTCTTGGCTTGACTCATGGAGAACAGCTGTATCTTGGCTTGATTCATGGAGAACAGTGTGACTTGGCTTGATTCAAGAACTTCAGCTGTAACTTGACTTGATTCCGAAGTAACAGCTGTAACTTGACGTGGCTCAGGAAACACAGCTGTCACTTGATTTGGCACTGAACGTGCAGCCCTGACTTGACTTGACACCGGAGGATCAGGCATCACTTGATTTGTTTTGTGTGTGGCAGACATGGTGAGATGAGATTTGGATGAGATGGTGTTGGACTGATGAGGCTTGGGCGTGGTAGCCATCTTGGCCAGGGACTCAGATGGGGCGGCCATCTTGTGAGCAGGCTTGGGGATGGCGGCCATCTTGTGGACTGGCTCTGGGACAGCAGGCATGGCGTGAGCAGGCCCTGGAGTGGCAGGCATGGCGTGAGCAGGCCCTGGAGCGGCAGGCATGGCGTGAGCAGGCTGTGGCTTGGCAGAAGTGACGTGAACAGGCCCTGGAGCGGCAGACGTGATGTGAGCAGGCCTTGGCTTGGTGGATGTGACTTGAGCAGGCTTTGGCTTGGCAGGCATGACGTGAACTGGCTTTGGCTTGGCAGGCTTGGCGTGAGAGGGTTCTGACATGATACTAACTATTCCAGACATGAAAGAATAGTTGGGAGACACTGGGGGATAGCAGGGTTCCTCATTAGCAATCCCCACAGTAAATGGTGAACCAGCCAGCAGCAGTGCAAAGTCAATGTATTGTTCTAGTGTGGCCGAGCATCTACTGTCTGGCATGAGGTTGTATAAATTGTCCTTAAGACCATTACAGAAAATACCTTTCAGGGCAACATCATTGAAGTCCACCAAATGGCACAAATTACAAAAATCCTCCACATACTCCTCTATAGCCCGATTACCTTGACGCAGGCAGAGGAGGCGTGATGCTGGGTTCATGGTTGATCTGTGTCCAAAAGCTGCTGGATCTTTGGGGCGGCGAAGTATTCTGTAACGGAGACTCCAGGGAAGCGTGATAGATCCAAGTGCGAGCTTTATTACACAGATCGTGGTCAAGACAGGCAGGGTCGATCTCCAAACAAACAGAGTAAACCAGGGCAAAACAATAGCGTAATCCAGAAAACAGGCAGAACGTCAAAATACCAGAGGGCAGTCAAAGTAGCAAAATAAACAAGGCAATGAAACAAGGCAAAAACTATGGCAAGGAAACAGAACAAAACAATGGCAAAAACAAGGCAAAACTATGACAAGAAACCAAACCATGAAAATAACAAAAAACAAGGCAAGGAAATCTGAGAAAACGCTTAGTAGAGTCCACACAGGCAAAACAATACTTTGCGGGACCTGTTTGGTTTAGGCCTCCTTAAATGGCCACCAAACAGGAAGTTACCAGAGAAGCAGCAGAGGGAGCAGCAACAGGCAGTCAATGGGTGAGGGCTCCCTCTGCTGGTGTGGCGTTACAATGTGTACATTGTTCTTCTATTATATCATAATGATATTCGTACTGGCATTTAATGGCACTGTTCAATGGGTAAATTAATTTAGTCAGAAATTCAACAAACAAACACACACAGGTTAGGCTTTTATTTGTGCATATAACATGGACCGATCTATGGAAATTGTGCTGAATGCTTCTTCTGACAGAGCTTTAGTCTTTTGGCTGCTTTATTTTTACTAACCACCAGATCGCACTGTTTTCAACACTCTCGAAGCTTTGAATCTTTTCCCGAAATAGTCAGAGAAAAATCTCGGCGGGCACTTATTTGTGAACAATAGAGGCAGAAGATTACTAAGGTAAGACCTCTAAAAACATCATCAAAAAGATTCAACTAAACACCACATACAAATTCATTACAACAAGCTTACCACAAGCCAAGCTAACATTCAGTGACAGTTACTTCAGTTAAAAGCAACATGGTCCTGGAGATAATATATTCAGCTGAAGTTAAATCTACAAAAGACCAGAAAAAGATGAAAGAGATTATCCTGAGAGAGAACCCAGAGATACTGCTGTCTGACTACAGTGGATCAGAAAACAACAGAGTCTGGTGTAACCTGCTCTTCTTTACTGAACACCCATTAACCTGGCACACCACCCTCTGCTCGACCATGACATGTAAAAGAAAAGGAGGGATTAGCAAAGGTAGACAACTCACTCTAGAAGGAGAGAATGACACAAAGTTGAATCTTTATCATAATGGCACAGTTATGGTCCAGGGACCGGAATCCAGCCTTAATGAATTTCAGAAGAGCTTTAGAAACCTTAAACAGGAGGTTCAGAAGATTAAGAAAGATCCTAAAATGATCAGCCACACAGTAGGAGTGCCCTGTACCACACCAGTTACCATCTCTGACACCAGCTCAAGGACTCTTAAAACACATAGACACACCAGCACTCTTGCGTCTCCTAAGATAAAAGCTTTGAGAGATAAGATCGCTGAGCTGAAGCAGGACTTCTTCCTGTTTAAAGAGGAAACTTCCAACAATCTCCATCATCTGTTAAACCTGACCAGCCACCACAGTGTGCAACAACTTCAACAGCTCTGCAGTGCTGTAAAACAACTGGAGGAGGACAATCAGGAGCTGAGAAGGGTGAGAGAGGAACTGTCCAGAAGAGAAAAACACGGCCACACACTGGAGAGACTGCTGGAAGAGACCAGAAACCAGCTACACACAATTCAACAGCAGCAGTGTGTCAGCACCCAAACACACGATACCCTGACTGAACACACCACAAACACAACTCAATATCAGCAGTGTATCAGCTCACAGTCTCAGAGCTCCTTCACTCCTGCAACCTGTCAGTCTCCTCAAGCCATTCAAAACGTCAAGAGGAAAGAGAACAGCAGCATTACACAGAGTCATCCACCTACTATAACGTCACCACCATTCATGAGCACCAGCAGAGAACAGAAGAGCAAAGACAACTTTGTAATACTCTGTGATTCCAACGGCCATCATCTTGACCCCAGACGACTGTTCCCGGGGAGATCTGTGAAGAAGTTCTGGTGTCCCACTTCACACTCAGCTCTGAGGCTGCTGCGAAAGGATGTGTTAGGTGCACCGTCACACGTAATTCTTCACACCGCAACAAATGACCTCAGTGCTAGAAAGATAGATGTCACTAAAGCCCTGTTCAACGTGGAGAAAACAGCTAGCAGGATCTACCACAGAGCCAAAATCAATGTTTCAAACCTTCTACCTCGAAAAAGAGGTGCCACAAAAGATCATCAACACAATCAATGCGGAGATAGCTGTAATCTGTGCTTCAATGACAAGTTTAATGACAATGACAAGTTTAATGCGTAAACAAACCTGCGTGACCATAGTAACCCGGGATTATCAGAGATAGATTATTAATGTTTTATTTTGAATTAAGTAATTATTATATTAATTATTATAGAAATTAATACAATATTAAATGATAATACTATGCGATGCTGTCTACGCGAATGTTGTCTGTGCCCGCCCTGGTGAAAAAAACAGCATATGCTGGTAGGTATGTTTTGATGCTGGAATGCTGGTTAGGTAGGTTTTGATGCTGGTTTAAGCTGGTCCTTTGCTGCTTCATGCTGGTCCTTGACCAGCAACATGACCAGCAAGGGACCAGCTTAAACCAGCTAAGGACCAGCATAAACCAGCAAAGGACATTGCATAATATTATCATTTAATATTGTATTAATTTCTATAATAACTAATATATTAATTGCTTAATTGAAAATAAAACATTAATAATCTATCTCCGATAATCCCGGGTTACTATGGTCACGCAGGTTTGTTTACGCATTAAACTCGTGGCCATGAGAAGCGCATGTCGTTTCCTCAACATAATAAGACGTGGCCACGAGAAATGGATGTCGTTACCTCGACAAAATGATCTCGTGGCCACTAGTTGATCTGACGTTCCCACAAATTAATATCTCGTGGCCACGACATAATATGACGTTCCCACGAGTTGATATGACGTTCCCACGAATTAATATCTCGTGGCCACGACATAATATGACGTTCCCACGAGTTAATATGACGTTCCCATGAATTAATATCTCGTGGCCACTACATAATATCACATTCCCACGAGTTGACAAACTTAAGTGAACCGAAGGTGTCCCCTCCCGGTCACCATAGTTTTACAATCAATTAACTGTGTTCATACAACAGAAACATTATTTTATTTTTGTCAACGTACAGAAAGACCAAAATCCAAAGTGACCATTAAACCTGCTCAACATGTATTCAGAGGAGACACAGTCACTCTCAGATATGAAATAAATGGTAAAGGAGTGACTAGCTGGCACTACTACTGGTATAAAGATGATTTAGTTAGGTTTGTCAGTAATCGACAGGAACACACATTCAGTTCTGTTACTGAGTCTGACGCAGGTAAATACTCCTGTAAAGGATCAGAGACAGAAGGATCACGCTGGTCACAAATGAGTGATGAAGTTACACTGACAGTATCAGGTGAGTTTGATCATCTCTTCATACACACAAACACACTTTTAACATGTTATTAATGGGTGATTTCTCAATTTCAGATCCCAGAACAGTTTTCAATTAAATTCAATTCACATTTATTTGTACAACACTTCACAATAAGACAAGAGACAAGATGGCTGCCGCAGCATGTGGAGCTGCATGTGGAGCTGCTACAGGCAGAAGCAAAATTCGAACAAAACCTGAAATCTACCATACAGATACAGGGCAAGTGATTGTGGAAGATGAGCTTTTGAACTTTTTGTTTGTTAAGCTCAAAACTGTGAAGCAGGATGAGATTGTTTTGATGGCTACGGACTGTTTTGGATCAGAATGGATTGCAAACTCCACCAAACTGCTTTTCGAACTGTGTCCAGGTTCTACTCGCAAGCTTGTGGCTCACACCGGACCTCAAAAAGACTCAAAGAACATCAGGAGTTGCCTTAAGCTCCTTAATGAAGCTGGTGAAAATGTACCTCGGTTTGTTTCTCACCATCTTGATGAACTTCCACCTGTGACTTTTAACAGCCTTGATGTGTCCTGTTTGCTTGGTAAGATTGAACAACTAAGTGTGGATTTTACAACTATGAAACAGGCTGTGTCTCTGCAGACTAACACTTATAACGATCTGCGGATTATTACCACGGACATAAACCAACGTTTGAGTGCTATTGAGCAGCCTAGACCAAATCTGAAGAGAGGGCCTGTTCTCCAAACCATCAAGCCTGTGACGACTCAGAGAGTGTCCACTCCTCAAGCCTGTGAGAAGACCCAAGATGACATGGAGGGTCAGACCAGCGAAGGAGATTTAAGCCAGATGGAGAATTCTGTCTCAGGCAGAAGTGGAGTGGAGTGGAGTGACATGGCAGCTACTCCACCCTGGAACCTGGTACAGGACAAGAGGAGCAACAACCGCAGAAAACAGGTCCATGAAAATGCTTCAGTAAAGCTCAAACCTCGGCTGAATCCTCACAAAGGGAAGAAACCTGCTGGCATTTTTGGAACTGGTACAGGTGGAGACATCCAAGTCATAAAATCCAAACTGGTGAGTGTATTTGCAACAAAATTCTCTCCTGATTTGGACTCTGAGACTTTGACTAAATATATGAAAGATAAACTTGGGTGTGATGTAACCTGCCAAAAGTTAGAAGCTGTACAAAGTCGGTTCAGTTCTTTTAAAATAACCACAGAGTGTAAAGAAGTAGATGAAATGTATAATCCAGAGCTGTGGCCTGAAGGCACTTTTGTGCGGCGATTCTATGAGGCACGCAAACCTAAATCTACAATGACATTCAACAGCTGCATGCTGGGTAACAGCAGATTATAAAACACACCCATGACTCCCAGCATGCAGCTGTTGAATGTCACCATTGTTGAGATTCATATGCTGATTCTTGATGTCTGTGTGTGTCAAAGTGACACCGTGGATTTCAAGGTTTAGTGTATAAGATAAACATCCATAATAGTTCATATGCCTGTTGTAAACATTATGAAAATAGATTAACCACTGCATGACATCCGTGCATCAGACCACTGGATGTTAATGATTTCACAACCAATAAAAATTAACCAAAAACACCTCATCAGACTTCTTTTTGGCTTTTCACTTTGCTGTAATAGATGTGCTTCATACACGTAATTACAACAGCCAAAAAATATCAAAAGTCAAGAGTCCAACTAAAGTAAACCCTGATCGCCATGATGGTGAGGTCAATTAAAATTTTTTAAATAAATAAATAAATAAAATAAATAAAATTCTCAAAGAATATTTGTGGATATATGACAGAAATCAAGTCAAACTGTAATGTTGTTTGTGGAGTTGTTTAATCAGAGATTTAATGTCTTCATTTATTTAAGTTCATTTTCTCTTCGGCTGTGTCTGATTCTTGTGTTTTTCTTTCCTTCTGTGATTCTGCTTGTAAACAGCAGGTGTTCATCATTATTGGTCAATCATGACATAATTATCTCCTTAACTCCAACACTGTGTCAGTGCTACTTGAACACTCTGTAGTGTGGCTGAAATGTACCCGTGTGTTTCCGCCCCAGTTCTGAGCATGTGCAGTGACTCACCAGAGAGAGTCGTTGATCTGAAGTGCCTCAGTCTCATTGAATCAACAAGTTCTTATCTAATTCATTTGATTATTTCTTAATTTAGTTTCAAATAACAAGAATGAATCACTTAACATAAGTAAATTTGTTTTATTCTTGTTAATCAGACATATTTGAATCAAGTATGTGGCTAGTTGACTTTTTTGAGTGTACAAATAGGGCCAAGACAATATTGCCTTGCTATATTGAGGGTGTATCTGGTCCAGAAAATATAGTAGAGCTGTGGAGACAGCACTATGCAACTCTGTTTAATTGTATTAAAAGTGAGCCCTATTGTGTGGGTGAGTTAAATGAGGATGTAATTCACTTTACTCCCAATGAAGTCTATAATGCTATAGAGCAACTAGCTGATAACAAAGCTAGTGGTAAAGATAACATTACTGCGGAGCATCTCAAGTTTGCCAGCCCTAGAGTGGCAGCCCTTTTATCCATTTGCTTCACAGGGCTGATGACTCATGGTATACTGCCAGACACCATGTTGACCGTCACATTAGTGCCCGTCATTAAGGACAAGGCAGGAAAAATAGGGAGTCTTGACAACTATAGACCCATTGCTCTAGCTAGCATTCTTTCAAAGGTGTTAGAAAAGATGCTACTAGATAGATTGAGTGGGCTCATTTGCACCACAGAAAATCAATTTGGCTTTAAGTCTCAGCACAGTACCGATCTATGTATGCCTTGAAAGAAGCTGTTGAATCCTACAGATTCAACACAGGGCTCTACAATGTTTATTGGGTTTATTGATGCGTCCAAGGCATTTGACAGAGTAAATCATCATAAGCTTTTTACTAAACTCATGCTTAGGGGTGTGCCGGGATGCATCATACGTATACTGGTTTACTGGTATGCCAAACAAAGTATGCAGGTTAAATGGGGAAATAGCTTATCGGCACCTTTCAGTGTAAGTAATGGAGTACGGCAGGGGGGGCTTCTGTCTCCAGCCCTGTTTAACTTATACATGGATAAACTTTCAAAGCAGTTGAGGAAATGTAAGACGGGTTGGAAAATAGGGAACACTCTGTTAAACCACCTGATGTACGCAGACGATTTAGCTATTATGTCCCCCAGCACTGTTGGGTTCCAGCAGTTGTTGGATATATGCTCCAGGTATGGGGTTGAGTTTGATGTACAGTACAATGCAAAGAAGAGTTTTGTGTTGGTTTGTAGGACTAAGGAAGATCAGAAGTTGCACTTCCCTAGGTTTTACTTGTCTGGACATTGTATCTGTGTATCTAACTGTATAAAATATCTTGGGCATATTATTACTGACAAGATGGAAGATGATGCTGACATGTATAGGCAAAGACGAATGTTGTATATCCAAGCGAACATGTTAGTCAGGAAATTTCATTACTGCTCTGATGATGTGAAAGTGCACTTGTTTCGTGCTTATTGTACCCCTATGTATGCAGCCCCATTATAGGTCAACTTCAAAAAAGAGACCATGCGCAAACTGCAGGTAGCATATAATGATTGTCTGAGGATACTGTTGAAGAAGCCCAGGAGCAGCAGTGCAAGTAAGCTTTTTTGTGACTTGAGGCTAAGCTGTTTACTGGCCTGTTTGAGGAACCTAATGTATAAGTTTATGTGTCAACTTGATGAGTCACAAAACTGTATTATAGCAAGGCTCACAAGTCCCAGGTGTAGTTCGGTCCGATATCAATCACATCTATGGAAGCATTGGTATGAGTGCCTTTTAAGACTCTTGTGAAAAAGGGTGTATTTTATATGTTTATGTAACTGTTTTTTTTTGTTTTTTTTTTTTTTTTCTTTTTGTATATGTTGTATGTCTTGCTATTGGGCCTAGGGCCTGTAATAAATAAAGAGAACAATACAAATCATTGCAAAGCAGCTTCACAGAAAATGTTAATTTCTATATTACATTTAGGAGAAGCTTAGTAGTGACTATGTTTAGGTGATGTCCATATGTCAGATACTGTACGTAGAGAAAAAATCATCCAGTTATGACATGTATTCAAACAAAAAGTGAACACTATTAACAGCAATGATTATATGTTGTAGTTAAACTTTTAGAAAAATCTGGTAATTTTGCATGTTGGTTCAGGGTTGGCTTCATCTAAGGTCCTAGGCATCATCTCTTCTCAGGTGTTTGGTCATCTGAGATCTTTGTAAGGGTTGGATCCAGACTGAAGCTTGTGTCATTCCTAGTTACTTCTGGATGGCCATCCTGTGGCAGAAACAGAAAAGCAGAAAAGTATGTGTTCAAACCAAGCAGACAATGTGCATTTGATCATATATAACTAAAGATTATGAGATACATTATGTCAGGGGTGGCGAATGTCGGTCCTGGAGAGCTGCAGCCCTGCATAGTTTTGCTTCAACCCTAATCAAACGCACCTGAACAAGCTAATTAAGGTCTGAAGGGTTACTAGAAAGCTACAGGCAGGTGAGTTTTAATTAGGGTTGGAGCTGAACTCTGCAGGGCTGCAGCTCTCCAGGAACGGGGTTCACCACCCAAGGTTATTATAGTTAACGAAAACGAACGAAAAAACTAAAACTAGAATTGAAAAAGCATTTTCGTTAACTGAAATAAAAATAACAACGAGAGTCTATTTTTATTTTATTTTTTTTAATTATTATTATTGAAGAGTGACAGTAGATACACATACATTACAGATAAAACAACAAACTACAACCAGACAAACAACAGTAACACCAATTACAAAAAAGGATTTCCACAGCTAATATATAGGGGGAAAATACATATATACATATATATATACATAAATAATAAATAAAATTATAATAGTAATAATAACAGCAAGAATAATAGCAATATTATTAATGTGCAATTCTATTATAAATGATAACAATGGAACACCTTAATATCTTATTTGAAGGGGGTAGGTTATTGGAGGCAGTAGGGTTATTGGTACTAATAATTAAACAGTGAATAATGGATTGAGGAGAAAAACAAAAACAAAACAAAACAAAAAGCATAAAAATAGAAAAAAACATTTCTCCTTTAAATAAAAAAAAAAAAAAAAAAAGTAATGGCAATGATATTATTAATATGTTATTGTAGTCGAATTTGTAAAGAAATTTTTTTTTTCTTTTTTTTTAAATATAACTTATTTAACACTTACATTACACATAAGTGCTGTCATTACATGGGTATATAAAGTTCAACTGCTATTTAGTTTTTCAAGTTTATTATATTTATTAACTTTATTTATTCATTCATTCCTTTGATACTGCTGTCGGTTACAGTGTCATCCTCTGTAAAAAAATAAAAATAAAAATAAAAAAATAAATAATAATAATAAAAATAAAATAAAATAATAATAATAAATAGACAAGAGAAAAAAAAAAAATAAAATAAATAAAGAGGATGTAACAAACAGACAAAAAAAAAAAAAATAATAATAAATATATATAATAAATATAAAATAAATATAAGCAAATAATTTTAGAGGATCTGAAATGTGAACAATGTTGAATAAAGAGAAAAGATGAGGAAGAAAAAACGAGACATGGAGAGAAAAAATGGGAGGACAGGGAGGTATTAGGGGACTATTGGTTTCAAACTGACAGTGGAAACAGACGGTGGAATAAATCATGAACCCGTTTCTTCATTTCGTAGGTCATTGGCAGGCCCCTTCTAGATCATTAGTGCACAATCTAGTTGCGGTCTCGCCTTAATTGTCGACTCTACTATGTGAAGTTCATGGGTAGTAATGCTAATGTCAATGCTTCCACAAATTTTCTTCTCGCAACCATACTGTTTTTATTTGCCAGACCTGTTGGCGGTTCAATGTTGTAAAAACATATTGCTCTCTTTGAGGCGAGAGGTAGTACTTGACAGAAAAGATAGAACCAGAAAGAGAGAGAGGAAAAGAAAAGCCATGGAAACAGAGGAAAAATAAATCAAAAAAATAAAAATAAAGGAGAGAAATTATATCTTGGGAAGAAAAAATGAGGGAGGGGAGAAAAGAGAAAAACAAATACAACAAAAACTAACATTATAAAAAAAAAAAAGGGAATAAATTACAGTATACCCCAGGAATGAATGCAGAAATAAATATTAATTAGTTTAAACAAATTGAATGATAAGAGTAGTAATAATAGTAATAGTAATAATAATAATAATAACAATAATAACAACACTAAGTAATAGCAACAGTGTGTACATGAATATACACACATCCATACACATACAGATGTAGGGCAAATGGTGCCATAATATGAAAGTAGAAGATAGTAAACTTATGGACGTGTAGGTAAATAAATATTAATTATATTATATTATATTATATTATATTATATTATATTAATTATACTAATAATGTTAGTAATAATAACAACTTGCCATAGCAAGAGTAATGGCTACATAACAAATATACATACAAACATGCGCATACTTATATAGATGCAAAGCATATAGTGCTTTACGTTAAAAGTACAGGACAACAACAACAACAACAACAAAAAAAAAAAAAAAAAAAAAAAAAAAAAGGGCAGCTTATGTGGATTTGTACATAGAGTTGTATCATCATAATAATAATAATAATAGAAAGAAAAGAAAAAAGAGAGAGAGAGAGAGAGAGAGAGAGAAAAACAGTAGAGGACTGAAAACTAAATGCAGACCAAGATTAGCAAATAATTATAAATTATGATTATAGTAACCCTAATATTAATATTTATAGTATTCCAGTATGATAAATTGCAGATGTTCCACCGTAAATAATTCTTATTATTATCACCATTCTTCCATATAGTGTGAATTTATTGTGGGGCATTAATTCACCAATCAGGGCAACTCAATATGTAAAAAAGGGGCAATGGAACCAAATAGTTGTTTAAATTCAGATATCTTATGTTTTTCTGTGGCTATCTGTCTTTCATGATTAATGTAATCTCTTAATAATTGTTGCCATTGTGTAACGGATACTGTGTTTTTATTTTTCCAGTTGATTAAAATTGTTTTCTTGGCAATAACTAGAGACAGAAGGATAGGGGCAATGTAGTCCGGTGTGGGTTTAATTTGTGAGTGGTCACCTAAAAGACACAGTAATGGGGTTAGAGGGATTTCACATTTGAAGTAAACAGATAGTTTAGCTATAATGTCTTTCCAAAATGAGGTAATAAACAACGAGAGTTTTAAAAAAAAAACGAAAACCAACTTTTTGTCTTTGTAAATACACTCTAAAAACAAATGGTGCTATATAGCACTAAAAGTGGTTCTTTGGCTCGTAATCATAGGGGAACCACTTTTAGTGCTATATAGCACCTATTTTAAAAGGTGCTATATGGCACCTTTGTCAAATGGTTCTATGTAGAACCATCAGATGTACCATACACAGTTAATGAGATAATTAGGTGATTAACAAAGTGATGATTGATCATTATTGAAGACACCTGATGTTAATAAGCAGAATCACCAAAGGAGAAAACCAAAATTTTTAAGCAACCATTATAGTGGTCAATGTTTGCATTAGTTGGGCTCTTGACCCTTTAATCTTTAATACTAGATTTTGTTTGGCTGCTGTATTTGAGTTAAAACAGCCAGACAAGCCAAAAGCTCAAGTCACCAGGTGATTATGTTTTAACATATTCATTTTTGGTGTAAATCACCCAGAGTCTAATCTCAAAGTTAGGTGTTTTTTTTTTTTTTTTTTTTTGTTTTGCTTATTGTAATAACCTTGACAATCCACAGAAGAACCAGCACTTCCTATACATTTTGGAAAGTTTTTTCTTACAACCTGTTTAAAAAAAAAAAAAAAAAAAATTTACCTAGGCACACATAGACATCAAGAACCAGCCCATGAATCTCAACAATGGTGACAAACGGCATATTCAGATAAACAGATCAACTCTGAACTCTCATAGTTTATTCATGCCGCAATGCATGATGGGAGTCATGGATGAGTTCTGATTGGCTACAACACGCTTTTTGATGGTCACCGTTGTTGTGATTCTCACACTGATTCTTCATGTCTGTGTGTCTAAATTAAGATAAACTTTGTTTCATCATCTGTCTGATTATGGCAAAACTGATTGATCTTTTGTTCACAGTTTTTTTTGTAATCGGTAAGAAAATTCTATGTCAAATACTCAAGTCACTATATGATGATTAAGTCAAGCATAGTCAATGCCATCTTATTGACTTTTGCTCTTTGCTTGTCTGGCTGTTATAACTCAGTAATTGCAGCCAAACAAGATCTAATGTTGATGATTTAAGGGTCAAGAGCCCAACTAATGCAAACACTGACCACTATAATGGTTGCTTAAAAATTTTGGTTTTCTCCTTTGGTGATTCTGCTTATTAACATCAGGTGTCTTCAATAATGTTCAATCATCACTTCGTTAATCACCTAATTATCTCGTTAACTTCAACACTGCTTCAGTGTTTATATGTGTCCACACTCAGAGTGTTAAATTAACACTGGGGATTTTGCTGTGTATAGCATTTTATTACTTCAACAAAAATGGTGCTCAATAGAAACAATCATAGGGGCTTGTATTACTACAATAGTAGTAAATATATTTACTACAATGGCAAAATGTCTTGAATCACTTTTATGCTTTTCTAAGGTCAAAAGGTCTTATGTGGGAAATATTTCCTTATGGGGGCCTTAGGGGCAAAAAAATCTTCAGGAAATACACTGTATGTTAATGTTGTTTTTAATCTTTTCCCCAACTGAAGAGTTTAAGAGAGAGTTAGAGATCCTTATTCAGAGGCTTAACAGGTTCTTTGTATGGCAGTGGTGCTATATAGCACCTTAACGACCCCAAAGAACCACTGAAGAACCGCTGAAGAACCAGACAGGGGCTTGACCGGTTCTTTATACACTAACGGTGCTATATAGCACCACAATCACACCAAAGAACCGCTGAAGCACCATTTTTTTCTGTGTGTACATAAGCCTTTTGGGTTGAATTAAAATCTATTTACTTCACGCTGCCAGTTTTAAGCCAGGTGTTTGACCCGTATGGCACCTCGTAGTCTGTGACGTCACGTGTCCATAGTCTGTCTGCGACGCCGCCGGCTAGCGTGAAAGTCGGAAGAAAGCGGCCTATTTGGGATTTCTTTGATTATGACAGTGTCAAAAATAAAAGCAAGTGCCTTGTTGTAGAAGCAGGTGATACAATATGTGGAATACTTCTCAAGGGGAAAAACCCCACGAATCTGAAAGTCCATTTGAAAAGCTCACACAAAAAGGCGAACCAAGAGTACCTGGACATCCATGACTCCCATCATGCATTGCGGCATGAATAAATTAGAGTTCAGAGTTGATCTGTTTATCTGAATATGCCGTTTGTCACCATTGTTGAGATTCATGGGCTGGTTCTTGATGTCTATGTGTGCCTAGAAAAAATACTTATTTTTTTTTTAAACAGGTTGTAAAAATTTTTTTTCCAAAATGTATAGGAAGTGCTGGTTCTTCTGTGGATTGTCAAAGCTATTACAATAAAAAAAAAAAAAAAAAAAAAAAAAAAAAAAAACTAACTTAGAGATTAGACTCTGGGTGCTTTACATCAAACAATGAATATGTTAAAACATAATCACCTGGAGACTTGAGCTTTTGGCTTGTCTGGCTGTTTTAACTCAAATACAGCAGCCAAACAAAATCTGGTATTAAAGATTTAAGGGTCAAGAGCCCAACTAATGCAAACATTGACCACTATATTGGTTGCTTAAAAATTTTTGGTTTTCTCCTTTGACTTGACTCTTAACTTTGTTAATCACCTAATTATCTCGTTAACTTCAACACTGCTTCAGTGTTTATATGTGTCCACATGCTGTGTACATGAATTATGAGCTTCTAGAACTTTTGACTTCTTAATTGAACTTATTTCCACAAACTGGACATAGAAATAAAAACAGTATAAATAAACATAACAAATACATTTTTTTCTTAGCCTTATTTCGTGCAAACAATAAGTGCAACCATAACCAAAATACTCTCTCAATATTCAAACTGCAAATAGAGATTTTTTATTTATTTATTTTCTTTTCTTTTCTTTTAGCATGGTACAGAGCAAAGCGATGATTACAGCCGCACAGTCTAGCCAAAGCTAGGTTTGGTTTTGGAAGATACTGTATGTAGAATAATTTGTGCAAATTAGGGAGCCAGTCTCAAAATGCAGGGAATTAAATGTTTTTGTATGTGCACTTGCGTTTTACTTTTGGTTTCAAATTCACTTACTTATAGACTATATACTCATGAAAGTACAAGTACCCAAAAAAAACTGCTTAATTACGGTAATGTGATTAGTTATAATTCATTACCTCCACCACTGATTCCTGCCCCCCACCTCCACTAGTGCAGGTCTTGCGACCGCAACCATAAGCCCTTAGTTCTCTCAGGCCCATCAAACCCACATCTCCCAAATATCCACATCAGCCATTGTTCAAACTGTTTTTCCTCCTGTGCAGCCCAACCTTTTACCCACTTCAGATTTGATCAACCTCACCCATACCTCAATTTCCGTTCCTTTCCATCTTCCTCCTGCTTCCTTTTCAGCTATTTCTGGAGAGTCTCCCAGTGTGAGGCTCAAAATGTACTCCTCTGCCGCAGCAGTGATCTTCTCTCTTATACCTCTAAATTACTTGCAGTCGGTTGCTGTCCTCAATAAGCCTTTTTAGGAGATTCTAACTTGAAGCTCAAGTTGAGCCTTGGGTTTGAGCCTATTTCGGGGGGCAGCAAGCCAAGTTTGTTTAGCATTATCTAGCAGGACTGAATGGGCAGGCGAATTTGTTTTTGACTGCTGGTTCAGATGTAAGCAATGGGATGAACTCTAGGCTATTAATATAAAATTTGTGAGTTTGAGCATTAGTTTTTTTTTTTTTTTCATTCTTTTCAAGTCTTTTCATGTGTCATAAGAATGTAAACTTGTTTGTTTTTAGAATTGCTATTTGCAGCTTTATTGTCCATAAAATCAACAGACTGAATCAATAGTCTAGCGAGTGGTTTATGTTCTGTTCAAGTGTGATCTAAGTGCAATTCTGTTCCTGTGTTATAGATTCTTTTGTGTGGGGCTTGTTTGGGTGTTGTTCTGCTGAGCAGGTCCATGCACTAGTGTGAGGGGTGGTTTGGTGAGAAAGTGCTAGAAGTTTTTCAGTTTTTGTTAAAAAATGTTGAAGCATCAGCTATGTGGGTGCTCACGTTAACAAAACGCCTTAAAACTGTTGCATGAGTCATAGTGATCTCCCGATTGGTATATTAATGATATACCAGAGGTCAAGATCTTCCGCTGGAAAACTTTCAAAACTCACGATCCAACTAACTTTATATTGCAGGCCTTTCTAAACCAGCTCTGACTGTTCAGCCTCAGAGTTCAGTGTTTACTGAAGACTCAGTTACTCTGGGATGTGAGCTGATTCACTCACAGAATGGATGGGTGTTTCTCTGGAGAAAAGACTCAAACCGTGAATCTACTGGAGCTGCAACTAAAATAATCAAACTTGCAAAAGTCTCTGATGGAGGAGCGTTCAAGTGCAGAGCACGAAGCGAAAAATATTACACAGATTACAGTGAATCAGTAACAGTGACAATATACGGCAAGTACTTTTACTTACATAATGTACATATAATTTCATAAAACACTGAATTAGTGCAATAACAGCTATCGAGAACAAAATGTTAGTCTAATTTGATTTAGCATGTGTTTTACAATCAATAAACTGTTCATACAACAAAAATAGCATATTATTTTTGTCATTGTACAGAAAGACCAAAACCCAAAGTGACCATTAAACCTGCTCAACATGTATTCAGAGGAGACACAGTCACTCTCAGATGTGACATATATGGTGAAGGAGTCACTAGCTGGCGCTACAGCTGGTATAAAAAAGGTTCAACCAGGATTGTCAGTAAACAACAGGAACACACATTCAGTTCTGTTATTGTGTCTGACGCAGGTAAATACTCCTGTAAAGGATCAGAGACAGAAGGATCACGCTGGTCACAAATGAGTGATGCAGTTACACTGACAGTATCAGGTGAGTTTGATCATCTCTTCATACACACACAAACACACTTTTATCATGTTATTAATGAGTGATTTCTCAATTTTAGATCCCAAAGCAGTTTTAAGTGTTTCTTCACAGAAGTGCTTGACTGAAGGTGATCCAGTGACTCTGATCTGTGAGGTTTACAGTTTCTCTACAGGCTGGACATTCAACTGGTTCACCTTAACTGTCTCACTAAGTAAGTTATAATGTGTTTCATGTGGAAACTTCTGAACTTGCTGATTTTATTCAAATCCAAAATACTATTTAATATTAAATACATTCTCTGGTATTACAGGGAACAGGCATCATTATAATCTACTCTCAGACAGCAGCAGAGGAGCAGGAGGAAACTACACTGTCAGTTCTGCTGCTCTAAATCACACAGGAGTTTATTCGTGCAGAGCAGAGAGAGAGAAACCAGCCTATTAAACAATTGGTTCATATTTAATAAAGAGAGTTTCTATTCTCCAGTCTGAGACTCTCAGATGTAAAGTTGTAATTGTCATCTCAGGTGTTTCTCCTCCAGTCTCTCTGATCGTCAGTCCCAGCAGAATTCAACACTTCACATCTGTCTCTCTCTCTCTGCGCTGTGAGGACCAGAGTAACTCTACTGGATGGAGAGTGAGAAGATACACAGACCACTGGGGAGTGGAAGATTGTTCATCATTACTTCGAGGATCACAAACAGGATCTACATGTACAATCAGCTCCACCATCACATCACACACTGGAGTGTACTGGTGTGAGTCTGAATCTGGAGAGAAACATCATCCTGTTAATATCACTGTACACTGTGAGTCTGTGTTTTTTTTTTTTTTTTTTTTTTTGATAATTATACTATTAATGCCATACGTCCTTGTTTGTTCTGTTTCTGTAGCTGGTGTGATTCTGGAGAGTCCTGTTCATCCTGTGACTGAAGGAGATCATCTGATTCTGCACTGTTTATATCGACATACAACCTCACCAAACCTCAGAGCTGATTTCTATAAAGATGGATCACTCATCCAGAATCAAACTACAGAGATGAGCATCACTACTGTCTCAAAGTCACATGAGGGTTTCTATTACTGCAAACACCCAGAGAGAGGAGAGTCACCCAAGAGCTGGATCTCAGTCAGAGGTGAGAATAAGAACTAGAAACACTACAGAAATACTTCTGTACACTTTACAGCACTAATCTAAATATATAAATATATCTCAGCTTCCACAGACTCAAGATCTGATGGTCTCAAACCCATAATAACTGGAGTGACTGCAGGACTGACTGTCACAGTTTTGATCATTGTCTTCTTGATCCTGCTGTGGCGCTACAGAAAAAACAAAGGTTAAATTAATTTTCCAATACATATTTGCAAACACTAGCTCTGTTCCTAAACCTTGTGAGCTCCTATCCCACAATAACCTAGGATAGTTTTCTGGTCTTATCTAGTCTCCCAACCTGGTAAAGCTGTTATGTCAGTTGATTTTACAAGGTGTCTGGTCAGTTTTCAGATGCACTCATCAAATGTTATGTTTGTGTAGGTGGAAGATCTCAGTCTCCCTCTACTGTCAGTCAACAGCAGAACAACAGTCAGACATCAGACCATAAACAGAGTGAAGCCGAATACAACACACTGCAGTCTGGTCAGTCTTTACCCATTACCCATAAATAATATTAAATATCCATAAATCTTCACAAGCTGAGATGGAAGATTTATGGATAACTTTATTAACAGAATGGATCTGACAACTAAATAATTTTTCACTCTTCTAAAGTTAAACATGATATTTGTGTGTTTGACATGTAGGATATTAATTAATGTATTATTTAATCACAGGAACTGCTCATATTTATGACTCTGTTGATGCAGCTGTTAATAAAGACATAAGCACAGGTAAACAACATCATTTGAGTGTATTTTATGTCAATATGATTAGAAGTTTCATTGTAAAGAAAGTGAAAATTCATCTTCAATTTTTTTTCATTTCTCTGTTGCTCATTGTAGACAGTGTAAGTGAATATACTGAACTCACATATGCTGAGATTGAATTGAAATCTACAAAGAAACAGAAGAAAAAGAAAGAAAACAAAGGTAAACTGAAACAAAAGTCTCCTATAATTTTATGATCATAACAGTAGCAGAAATTACCACAGTATTTTCCTAAACATCAGTTTTCATTTTAAAATGTAATATATATGTAGGGATTGTAATATATTGAGATTTCACATGACTGTTTGACATACAGTACAGGTGCTAATGAAATTAACTGTTGTCATCTTTTAGACAATAAAACCAAAAGTTCTGACTGCTTTTACTCTAAACTCACACTGAAAACAGTGAGTTAAAATGAAACAAAAAACATTCACAGTTCACAAGAGAACTACATCTACAAGCCTCAATCATGAATTGAAGAATAAACTGAAATATCGTATGTAAAAATGAAATGCGCATTTTGAATTATTTTCTGTATTTTCAGGTGCTGGATCTAGTGATGTGACATATACTCAGCTGAAATTAAAATGCCAAGGTGAGAAACTTTCAATCCCAGGATACTGATGAGTTTCAATCATCATCAATCATTTATAATCTTTGTGATATTCAGCATGCGATGGCAATAGATTCATCAGTACTTGATATTAGTGAGTGTCATGACTTGGTTGTCATAGAAACAACCCTAGTTGATGTTCAGTTTTACTGTTCAACAAACAACATCTCTGAACAAATTGATTGTGGAAATGCTGTTAGCACCCAGAGCATCAGAAGTAAATGATGTATATATTTTTATTTTGTGGTTCCCCGTGGTGGACAGCATTAGTATAACGTGTCATAGTCTGTTGGCCATTTTGAGTTGGCTATCCCATGGCCATCCCTTTACATCTCAAAGTTTTAAAGTCTGCAGACTGGAATCACAGGCTTCCTTTATAACATGAAAATAATCAGATTTAAACAAATGAGACAATAATTGAGTAGACTTTTATTGTCTTTCCATATTTGAGTTTTCAAAACAAAACATTGCACAAATATTTTGCTACATTAATAAAACGTCTTATTTGATCTCCTAAACCACTTAGCTGATTCACATGAAATTTTATGTGACAAAAAGAAAAAAAGGTTAGATTGACTTAAGTCTTATAAAAGCAAGGTTTCACTTTTTTAATGACTCCTTACTGCCTGTATATCAACAGCTGATTAAATAAATGATAAATGTACAAGAAATACAAAGTTCTGCCTTCTTACTCTTCCTTTCTTTCTTTTTTTTTCCTCAAACAATTTGACACTTTTCTGAAATGTAATGTAATTGGTCTCAAAACAGTAACACAGCCATCTAAACGCATGCTGTAATGCCCCTCCAGCAGAGGGAGCCCTTGCCCATACTGTCTGTTACCGCTCCCTCTGCTGCTTCTTTGGTGACTTCCTGTTTGGCAGCCATTTAAGAAGGGCCATGCCAAACAGGAGATTGTGAAGTATTGTTTTGCCTGTGTGGACTCTACCAAGCATTTTCAAACGCTTGGTTTGTTGAAATTATGACAGAATATGACACAGAATAGTGACTAACATATTTAATACAGATAAATAAAGGTTTATTATGACCTTATTCATCAGATCTCACAAATTGCAGCATCGCGATTAGGCCACTATAGAGCACTGATACCCTGTGGTGAGCAATCACGTATGATTAGCAGCCACCGCTTTCTCAGATGGGTTTATGCTGGATTAAAACTTTGCATTCCGTTGAGTTTGGAAAATTCTGTACTCAGTAATTATCAGAATATGTCTTCTCCTGTTTTAAAACATTTCCGAATTTGAAATCTCATTTTATTAGGCGTTTAAGTCAACTAGATGATTACAGTGCATTGAAAATGTACATAACCGGAAATAACTGAGCCATACACTTTCAAAACGGAAGTGCGTCACAAGGCTCAGTGCAAGTAGTCCATTGCAATTTAATGGCAGAGACGCACATTTTAAAAGACGACAGTTAGCCCATAGGATGTATTTTCAATGTCCAGTAGTCCTCATATAACATTCTTATAGTTTTAGCTCATCATCTCGTCTTCGTCACAGAAAAAAAATGTTTGTTAACAAATTATTTTGTTGTTGTCTTCGTTGACTAAGTTAACACTTGTGTACTGATTTTGTGCACACGATTAACCAATTTGTATTAACATACAGACATTCATTTTCGACATCTCACTGAGAGAAGATGCGAGAAAAAAACCCTTCTCACCTGTCAACTTCCTTCCCCTCACCCATACTCCTTGACTCAGCTCACTCAGAACATGAAATAACAAATTGTTCTACTTCCTGTCCGCATTTTCATAAACCAATGTAGATGCCCCTCATTTAAAATGATTCTATGCAAAAATTCCCAACTCAAAATAAAACCCAACTAAAGTGTCTCTGTACCATAACATAACAGCAGCAACAGGTTTATGAGAATGCAGACAGGAAGTAGAACAAATTATTATTTTGTGTTCATGATTAACTTAAAACGAGGGAATGAATTAGTATATTGTGTGCACAGTTTTGTAAACGGAGTTAACTGTGCACAGAATTGACTTTTTTCCTGCATGTCGTGTACAGGGCTCCATATTCTGAGGAAAAAAAAAAAAAAAGTCACAGGAAAAGTAGAAGAACCAGGACCTCTTCCTTTAATGAACAATATTTAATCTTGAAAAGTTTATTTTGGACATTGCAGCATAATATTATTGTAGTAGCTTTGAATCAATTTAAAACAATTCCTGAACATTAATTTTTGGTATCCACAGCCACTGAATTCACACATGACTATTTTTACACATCCTGTGATTCTGACATAAGTGTGAAAATGTTGCACATCAGTGTTCACATTGTGAGAACTGATAGTTGTGGTGACATTATGATGGTGTCAAGAGCTGAATATGTGTTTGTGAAACACAAGAATAGTGTTAATACTTTTGGGAATTGTTTTAGACAATGATCTTATGCTTATGTTTTTTTTTTTTTTTACTGTCTAAGCAATAGAGAAAATCTGTTATATAGTTAGAGATTTATATAAAACCACATGTATAAGCAATAGTAATACTGAAGCTTGTAACACTCTGCCCTATCGGCTGAGGCTACACTAATTAAAAGAAAAGAATTGTTTAAAATGTTTAGATCTTGGGTGAGTAGATTAAAGACAGCAAGACAACAGATAAAAAAAAAAAAAAAAAAACAGTAGTGTATTTACACAAAACAATGGGAGTGACACGAAGTCCAGCTGGACATCTCTGTTCCAGTTTTTCCTCCCACTGTTTGTCCCTCCTCAATAAGCAATTTTTCACCTCTTTCTCCAGTGTCTCCACCACAGTCCTGACATATTCCTCCATTTCCCGCATTCTCAAGTCCACAGCCTCTCTAAAACACATCTCTCGGTTAAAATGACTTTTCACAGAATCATTAAAATTTTTC
Organism: Labeo rohita; assembly: GCF_022985175.1. Taxonomy (NCBI): domain Eukaryota; kingdom Metazoa; phylum Chordata; class Actinopteri; order Cypriniformes; family Cyprinidae; genus Labeo; species Labeo rohita. The sequence continues at coordinate 6,546,703 of NC_066883.1, forward strand.
TCCAGTTTTAACACAGTTTCCTTAAGAGTGACGAGTTCTGTTTTTAACTGTTCACAATCACATTTCTGTACATCAGTAAAACTCTCAGATGCTTGATACAAGTACTTAGTATAGGGAGCAGTGTTACTAGAAGCATTTTGTTTTTTTATGCGCCATTGTCTTTTCTATCACCCAACTAAACAATTCAATAGTAATCGTTCCCCGTACGGGCCACCAATATGTAACACTCTGCCCTATCAGCTGAGGCTACACTATTTAAAAGAAAATAATTGTTTAAAATGTTTAGATGTTGGGTGAGTCTTTTAGTTCATATCCTAAAGCAATCCGTGCATAATAGTCCAAAGTGTCCAATCCAGTAGATATAGCACTCCAAAGTGTAAGTGCAAATAGTCCTGCACTCTAAAAACAAATGGTGCTATATAGCACTAAAAGTGGTTCTTTGGCTCGTAATCATAGGGGAACCACTTTTAGTGCTATATAGCACCTATTTTAAAAGGTGCTATATGGCACCTTTGTCAAATGGTTCTATGTAGAACCATCAGATGTACCATACACAGCAAAATCCCCAGTGTTAATTTAACACTCTGAGTGTGGACACATATAAACACTGAAGCAGTGTTGAAGGTAATGAGATAATTAGGTGATTAACAAAGTGATGATTGATCATTATTGAAGACACCTGATGTTAATAAGCAGAATCACCAAAGGAGAAAAACAAAATTTTTAAACAACCATTATAGTGGTCAATGTTTGCATTAGTTGGGCTCTTGACCCTTAAATCTTTAATACTAGATTTTGCTTGGCTGCTGTATTTGAGTTGAAACAGCCCGACAAGCCAAAAGCTCAAGTCTCCAGGTGATTATGTTTTAACATGTTCATTGTTTGACATAAATCACCTAGAGTCTAATCTCTAAGTTAGGTTTTTGTTTTGTTTTTTGCTTATTGTAATAGCCTTGACAATCCACAGAACATCCAGCACTTTCTATACATTTTGGAAAGATTTTTTTTACAACCTGTTTAAAAAAAAAAAAGTATTTCACCTAGGCACACATAGACATCAAGAACCAGCCCATGAATCTCAACAATGGTGACAAACGGCATATTCAGATAAACAGATCAACTCTGAACTCTCATAATTTATTCATGCCGCAATGCATGATGGGAGTCATGGATGAGTTCTGATTGGCTACAACGCTTTTTGATGGTCACCGTTGTTGTGATTCTCACACTGATTCTTCATGTCTGTGTGTCTAAATTAAGATAAACTTTTTTTCATCATCTGTCTGATTATGGCAAAACTGATTGATCTTTTGTTCACAGATTTTTTTGGCAATCTGTAAGAAAATTCTATGTCAGATACTCAAGTCACTATATGATGATTAAGTCAAGCACAGTCAATGCCATCTTATTGACTTTTGCTCTTTGCTTGTCTGGCTGTTATAACTCAGTAATTGCAGCCAAAAAAGACCTAATATTGATGATTTAAGGATCAAGAGCCCAACTAATGCAAACACTGACCACTATAATGGTTGCTTAAAAATTTTGGTTTTCTCCTTTGGTGATTCTGCTTATTAACATCAGGTGTCTTCAATAATGATCAACCATCACTTCGTTAATCACCTAATTATCTCGGTAACTTCAACACTGCTTCAGTGTTAACTTTAACACTGCTTCAGTGTTTATATGTGTCCACACTCAGAGTGTTAAATTAACACTGGGGATTTTGCTGTGTATAGCATTTTATTACTTCAACAAAAGTGGTGCTCAAAAGAAACAATCATAGGGGCTTGTATTACTACAATATTAGTAAATATATTTACTACAATGGCAAAATGTCTTGAATCACTTTTATGCTTTTCTAAGGTCAAAAGGTCTTATGTGGGAAATATTTCCTTATGAACCGCTGAAGCAGCATTTTTTTTCTGTGTGTGGTTGTAAGCAAATCCAGGTGTCAGGCCTCCATCTTAGGCCACCCTGCTCCTTTATAATAGAGAGGCTACTTCTTACAACCTGCCATGTGATCACTCACATGACAGAAGGGTCTCAGTTCTTAAAGACAAATGCACACATTTTTAAAAGGGGATAAAATGGACAAGGAAACATGTAACACCTACTAAAACTCTGATACACCAGTATAATGTTATATACAGAGAGGAAAACATGTCCCTTATTTGGGCATTGCCACAAGCTTAGCAAACTACACTAAATAAGATCCTTATGTGTTGAGTGTTGTAAGACTTGAAACACCTCAGACACTTTGATTAAACTGTAAGACTGGAAGATCTTCTAAAATACAGAGAATACACACATAGTGTATTAACATACAGACATTTGTTTCGACGTCTCACTGAGAGAAGATGCGAGAAAAGTCCCTTCTCACCTGTCAACTTCATTCCCCTCACCCATCGTCCTTGACTCAGCTCACTCAGAATGGTCAATAGAATAATATAATATTCTACAGAAAGGTCTTTGGAGGTGCAGTCATTGTTGTAGAGGAACAAGAGCAGTGAGAAGATGACACTAGAGGAGGTCTCACTATCTGTTGCCTGTTTGTCAGAAAGCTGGTGATCCACTGACAGATAGAGCTAGGGACCGAGATCTGGGTTAGTTTGGTCTAGAGGAGTGTTGGAATGATGGTGTTGAAGGCCAAACTGAAGTCCATGAACAGGATCCTCACATAAGTCCATGGTCTGTCTAGATGTTGCAGGATGTAGTGCAATCCCATGTTGACTGCAACATCCACAGACCTGTTTGATTAGTACTCAAACTGCAGATGGTCCAGTAAGGGGCCAGTGATGTCCTTCAAATAAGCCAACACCAGCTTCTCTAAAGGCTTCATGACCACAGACGTTAGAACCACAGGTTTGCAGTTATTAAGTCATGCTATCTTGGGTTTCTTTGGCAACCCAGGCTCATTGGAAATACGTGACTCTGCCTACATTTCTGCAGAACCTGAAATACTTATCTCCAGGTACAATTCGCTGCACTTTTCGGGTGAAACGTCCACTAGAGGCACTAAGTGGTTTAATTTTTTCACTGTTTTAGATACATGTATATTAAAGGTTAGAAAGCAAATTAAATAGTGCTCGGTCTTCTCAGCATACAAAAACATTTGTATTAAACATATTAATTCCAAAGTTTTCAGGTACCAAAGACACGCGTCTCGTCAGGATTTATCCTTTGCCAAGGCTACGTCAAGAACTCTATTTACTGAAAGCATTTGCCTCAAAAACAGAGGAAAATTAATGGTAAAAATACAGAAATACATGTGTATGTACTAGTTGGATGTGTTTTACCGAAATTAAATGCCAAAAATGTGTGGGCATACGATACATACCAATTTGCACAAAACTAGTTAGCCATTTTTTATTAGCTAAAAAAACAAATGTTTGTACTGTAGTGGACAGCACATTCCAGGGCCCAGTTTATGGCAGGAGCCCTCCCTGACCACAATACTGGACATAGGTTTGCTACATTTTGATTGGATCTTGGTGAACTAACATAAACAGACTGTCCAACGGCATCAGATAAAGATGCCAGGACAACAGCCAGACACCTCTTAGAGCACAAGAAGACCACCTTTGGTGCAAAGCCCAGGAAGGACAGAACTTCCTATTGGTCAAAATGCAGTTTGTGCACTTCACCCACCTTGAGACTGTTCCTAAGGGTTTGGCCTGTGACCGACCATAAAAATTCCTTAGGACCTCCAGATGCAGCAGCAGTGGGTGAAACTAAGAGAGATCATGGAGATCCATCCAAATCCATTCATAACTGTTTTCAAACCTTAAAACTGATGCACACTACAACACACACATCTTATACTTATTCAGAGAAATAAGTATTCCTTGTGACAGCAATGTGTAGTGCAACACCTTACACAAACTTAGCTGTTAATGGACAAAGGAATGCATGCATGACAGTTCAATCTTTTCCCATCATGTTTGGACTTAATGTGTTTGTAACATTGCCACATGCATTCTGGTCATGGTTTGGAAAGTGATAAATGCACCGGTAAAACTTTAGTGACACTTTTCTAGCTTTGTGTTTGGACTATGCAAATGAATTCCACAGGAGGAAAGAAGGGTGGGCCACCACATGTCCCCCCACTCTGATGGAACCAGCCAATCACAGCATGGAAATGGAGAAGCGCCAAATTGCAATCTCCTCCTCATCAGAAAGTGATAAAGGTACCCTTCCAAAAGACACTCCTTGTTCTGAGTCTGAGTCCCGTAGGGGAAAGACACAACAGAAACACACCGTTCTGAGTCTGCGGCACGTCCAGGGGACGTTAACAGAAACACCAACGTTCTGAGTCTGTGGCCTGCTACAGGAAAGGCAGCAACAGATCAACCTTCGTTCTGAGTCTCCGGCCTCCCATCTGGTGAGACAACAACAGATACCAAGTCCAAGTCTCCAGCTTTTGAGGCAGCAACAGATACGACCATGTTCTGAGCCTCTAGCCTGTGAGGAAAGAGATAATCTACATTCAGAGTCTTTGTCCAGCGAGAAAACAACTGATGCAGCATCCTGAGTCTCCATCCTAGAGAGACAAAGCGGATTGACCAAGTTCTGAGTCTCTAGCCCAGAGAGGCAGAAAACACACAGACATTTGCAACAAGGTTAAGCATGGCGAGCAAACCTTCACTTCAGGTACTTTTGCTTGCGTGTTCCAAGCTAAGGACCTTCAGCACCTACTCCAGGGCCACATCTGCGTGTTCCAGATCTTAGGACCCTTGGTGCTCCAGGAGATCAGCATCCTACAGCGCTTCATCTTCAAGGCTGTCGAAACGGATTCCTGCTCCTTTCCCCACTCTACTGCCACCAGCGCAACCAGTGGAAGAAGTCGCCGCCACCGGACTGCTCACTCAACCGCAGCGAACGTAAATATCACTTCCAAACCTCTTCCAGAGACCTTGGCATTGTTGTATATTATCAGTATATGATTTTCTAAGTTACATTAGGTTTTATATAGCTGATTGCAGTTGATAACAAATCTTACACGTATTTGTTTGATGCATAATAAGGTTCTTCACCTTATTTGTTTCAGAGTAGCAACAGTTTATCTGTCCAGATAACGTAGCTCTAACAGCAACTCCCAATATATTCACTTGCTTTTTATGCATCTTATGCACTTTATTCCTTCTTCATTCATGGTATTCATTTAGTAGTTGTTGATTACTCTTGTCTATCTTGTTAATAAAATTTATTTTATTACAACTTGTGTCTTCCTTGTGTTGAGAATACAGAAGAGGTTCTAGAAGTTAGAGATCCCACCAATCTTTCTTATGTGATGTACTCATAACCACACATTAATTGACACGTGATCCAAGAATCATAACATCAGCTGTGACATGAGTACCCATCACTACCCTATTTCACCTCCCTAGGTTGGCAAAAGTTAAATTCACCACCTTAACTGGCGTCCCTAGGTTGGCAAAAGCGAAATTTATTACAATACCCAGTCACTACCGAGTATGAGTTAACTGTACATCGAATATATGTTATCGAATATATGTTATATATGTATATTGAACATTATGGATGAAACGATTCAAAAATTAACTTTCCCAGAAAGTAACAACGTAATTACGTTTCAGTCAGGTGGCTTTTTATGTAGGCTAGGTGAAACGTACGGCTTGAACGTACATTATGTTTACAAGAGGACGATTGACACAAGTGGATATTCAAAATCGAATGTAATAAAAAATAATGCCATGTTTTCAAGAAATTACATCATTGACTATATTACATACAATAAAAGATTTTTAACTGATGAATTGTTTAAATAATAAATTATTTTCCCTTTTTTTAGTTCAATGACCTACATATGTGATGTTACCGAATTGCCAGAAATACCATAAAAAAGCAGAGATGAGTTTTAGATACTAATTTAAGTGCAGTTTTGTTCTCAACAGCTTCAGTATGGCTAGGGTCTTTTTTAGAACGCTGAAGTGATTTGTATTTATTTTTATTTATATTTCTTTCATGTAATTTTTTGTATGTAATATTAACTTTTCTGACTTTTTGAAGTGACATCAAAACATAGTATTTCTTCTTTTGGTATGTTTTATTTGTTCTTTTATTTGATTGATACTTTATCCATTTCAGGTTACAGGATTTCATTATAATTAATTTAAATAAATAAATAAATATGCTTCATGCATATTTTAAATCCAGTCATTTTAATCCATTAAATTTTATTCAGACTTAAAATTATTATAATTATTATTAATGGTCTCTGATTATCTCGATGCTGCCAAATGTAATTCTGGAGGGGAACGGGGGAAGAAAACAACTGTCGTAATATGTAATGCCAAAACAGTGTAATATTTGATATAGGCTACAGCAGACACTGCAAGATAATGAATTTAATCTTATAATATCTTATAATAGTTATAATAATTCCTTTATTGTGTTACTCGGGTATTAACAATTAAAATCTTACGCTGTGTTCGACTTTTCAGAAATCTATATCCTAGTGCATGGCAAAGAATGAATTGAGTGAATTTGGGCGCTGATGTATGTCGGGGGGCTGGATCTGTGGCAGAAACAACAGAGGTAACTTTACAATAGAAATAACTATATCGATACAAATGCCTCAATTAGCTTTGAGTTTTTGATAGTATTGACGTGTCATGCACGATGTCCCTGATGAAAAAACCAGCATATGCTGGTAGGTATGTTTTGATGCTGGAATGCTGGTTAGGTAGGTTTTGATGCTGGTTTAAGCTGGTCCTTTGCTGGTTTATGCTGGTCCTTAGCTGGTTTTTGCTGGTCATGTTGCTGGTAAAGGACCAGCATGAACCAGCAAAGGACCAGCATGAACCAGCAAAGGACCAGCTTAAACCGGCATCAAAACCTACCTAACCAGCATCCCAGCATCAAAACATACCTACCAGCATATGCTGTTTTTTTCACCAGGGGTATAATGGAAACTCGTATACTTTAGTATTTTGAAAAGAGTTTTGAAGAGTTGTATTGTTATTATTATTTGATAAAGCTCAACATTGACTTTGATTTTCTAAGTTTGCAGCATTTGACGTCACAGCTCACGTTGGGTGGGAAAACGTTGTGTCGTAAGTGTTGCGTGCAGACGTTCATATTACATCTTTTATCTACACATGTAATTGTAACTCTTAGGGTTTTATAATTGCATTTACATTTGTGTTATTTTACTTTCATTTTTAAGCCGAAAAATTGGAAGGTTTTATGGTAAGTAGATGTTTTGTTTTATAATAAAAGAGAATGTTCAGATGTGACATCATGGAAGATAAGCTTTAGGTTATCACCCTTTAACATTACCAGTTTCATGTCATCAAAAACACAAAGTGATCAAGTAAATATAACAACATATACATTTAATTAGATTATAGGAATATCTGTTATTGATTTTATTGGAATGTCATTGTATTGGAAAGTCATTGTACAAGCAGAAATCACCTCACACTAATAAATAGAATAGCTCTGTGTACAACTATTACTGCCCTTACAAATGTTATAAAACCATATTGTAATGATTTGGTTTCTTTATTGTGGCTGACTGGAATAAGTTGTCAACATTTGAAGTGGATCAAAAAGTTAATCAGAGTTGTCCTAAGACAAAAACGGGTATTGTTTTGGTTTTAGAACAACTTTTATGAAAGGTTTTTCAAATGTTGACTACTGTATACCATACTATATTATACAACTGCTAGGTTTTTTTTTTTTTTTTTTTTTTTTCAGGAATTCCCGGGAGCACAAAAAAGACATGTCCCTGTTGTAAGGCCATTATAAATGTGGTCTTCAAAACATGTCCTGCATGCAAGACTGGTCAGTCTTACAAGGCAAAATTACAGAAAAGAAGGGAAAAATTTAAATTATCAAAATCTGATTGGGTTGCTTCCATCCAAAAAAAAAAAAAAAAAAAAACTGCAACAGGGCTGTAGTTGTCAACAGCAGTCATTGTTTGGTAAGTGTTTAACTTTATAATGACAAGTGACCACTTTTTACTTAATTTAATAATATTAATATATTTTTTTAAAAAGTTAAATATATTAGATGTTACATGTAACATGCTTGCTCATGAAACAAGCAGAGATAGACTGATATACTAATGTTGGGCAACCTTAGTTCTTGTTGCATTTTGTATTAAGTTTTGTGTTATTTTTATTATTATTGGTATTATTATCATTTCAGCTTGATCCCATACTCCTACTTGGGAAGAACAGTGAAAACACAGTTGTGGCTGATACCATTTTAGGACATGACCATCTTCTTGATGATGATCTTCTTCTTCAGTGTTACAAAGTTGGTTTTCTTGCTTTATTTATTTATTTATTTATTTATTTACATTTAATAATTTGTAATACTTTTATACAGCCATTTAATGTAAACTGTGTTTGTGTTTATTTTTAAGTATGCACTACACTGGACAATGCTTTGCAAAGGAATCATTTATCATTTCTTAATGATCTTAAGACTGAAAAAATTATTGCTGTGCATAATCACTAAAATAAATGTACAGATCATGTTAATACATTTTTACTATTGCTATAATGTAACTTTGTTGTGATGTCCTTTAGTTCATTTTCAGAGAGAGAAAAAGAAGAGCTCTAGCAACCTGCAGACTCCTGCCCCAGATACAGAATATCCTGAGATCCCCAGCACTGCCTCACCAAACATGGAGCCCTCCAGTGCTGCCTCATCAAACATGGAGCTCTCTAGTGCTGCTGCACCACACGTGGAGCCCTCCAGTGCTGCCTCACCAAACATGGAGCTCTCCAGTGCTGCTGCACCACACATGGAGCCCTCCAGTGCTGCTGCACCAAATGTGGAGCCCTCTGGTGCTGCTGTGTCACGTGGAAAACAAAAAGCTAAAAGGTAAAGTTTGGTAGCAATCATATCTAATGTACAAGTGTGATGTTAAATGATGTATTAAATAGGGCAAATAACATTTCTTTAAAATAAAATATTGTATTTTAAAACAAGCAAGATTGTGGAAGCGACATAGCTTGCATATGCTACAGTTCTAACTCTGTTCTCTTGACTGCTCTCTGAGTGAATGGCTGAAATTGTTCTTTTAGATTTATCAAGAGGGGGAAAATATTCATTTTTTCCTCTTTTTAAACTGGAAAATCTGCTGAATGCATGGAAACACTGGAGATCAACTACTTTCCAGACCAGAAGATACTAAAAAAAGGAAATAGAGGAGTAAGTGTTTTGACTTCTTAACAAATAATTCAAATTGTATATACCTGTATGCATGTATTGTATGCAAAAAATGTTAATGTAAATAATTTAATTTAGAGGGATAATTTGCCTAAAAATTCTGTCAACATTTACATGTCTTGCTCTTGTCCCAGACCTGTACGAGTTTTTACAGCACCGCTGCTGCACCACAGCTGGACTCCTTTAAAACCTCTGCTACACCACAGCCAGCAACTTCCCCATTCACGTTCCACAAGCCAAAATCATCAAATGCCACCAGAAGAAAACAAGGTAAAATGATACACAAAGCTTTTAAACAATTAGTTAAAGGTACAGTTCACCCAAAAATGAAAACTACCCCATGATGTTCTCACCCTCAAGCATCATCCTATGTGTATATAACTTTCTACTTTCAGACAAATACAATCTAAGTTACAAACCATTTTCCTGAGTAAACGATGAGTGCTGTCATTACAAATTCTAACTTGCAGTTGGATGCTCTTGTGTTCCGGTCTCCATAGGAACCCATTCAAATAGCGCCCATCTCTTTTTAATGTAGCTAACGTCGGCCGTTTCGTGTCATCTACACACTCATTAAACTTTGAGGAGTGAGGCACTGACAAATGATGGTCATTGCAACATTGCAAAGTGATGGTGCTATGAAGCCATGTGATTTTTAAAAACATTTTAATAGGTTTAACATTTGATTATCAGCTCAGAATATATATGCTAATTTGACTAGAAACACTGGAGACCGGAAATGCAAAGCATCTTTCATTTTAAGATCTCCTATCTCTTACAAGCTGTATAATGGCATTGAATTTTGGTCCTGATTTTGAAGCATAATAAAGTGCATCCATCCATCATAAAAATTTTCTGTAGCGTAAGCTCTGGTGAGAATATGCTAGTCCCACAAGCACCAAGTTTTGTTTCCAGCAAAGGAAAACCAGTCTCCTTTTGGCTTATATTGAAATCCACCGGATTTTTCTCTCCAAATCCTCATTTTGTACTTCCATTCTTGACAAGTGTTTTGTTTTTCTCTCTCCTCTGCGTTTCTGCGTTCATCATTTCTTACCGAAGCTTATGCCACGCTTACATCCTACGTCATCCGCTGGAATGCCACTCTCTCATCAACCAAAGATTATGGTTTATAAAGCTTTAAATGTGGACATTTTTCTTACACAAACACATTGATTCCGCTCAAAATTCATTCATTCACCCTCGGAGCCATGTGGAGTACTTTTTATGATGGATGCATGCACTAGTAGGTACAGTCATGTGAAAAAGTTTGGACACCCTATTAAATTTTATGGTTTTCTGTATCAGGACATAATAAAAAATTATCTGGTCCTTGGCAGGTCTTAAAATTTGGAAAATAAATCCTCAGATAAACATCATCACATGACATATCACACAGTGTCATTATTTATCTAACAAAAATACAGCCAAGAGGGAAAGGCCATGTGTGACAAAGTTAGGACACCCAATGAGTCAACTGCCTGTAGCAGCAACAACTTGAAGCATTCATTTTCTGTGTGACTTTATCAGTCTCTCACATCCTTCTGGAGGAATTTGGACCACTCTTCTTTTCAGCGTTGCTCCAGTTTATTGCGGTTTGTGGGCATTTGCTTATGCACAGCTCTCACCACAGCATTTGAGTCAGGATGAGCTCTGGACTTGGACTGGGCTACTGCAACACCTTGATTCTTTTCTTTTCAGCCGTTCTGTTGTAGATTTGCTGGTGTGCTTGGGATCATTGTCCTGCTGCATGACCCAATTTTGGCCCAACATTAGATGTCGGACAGATGCCCTCGCATTTGACACTAGAATACTTTGATATACAGAGGAGTTCATGGCCAACTCAAGGTGTTTGTGCTGAGCTCTTTAGGTGTCTGTTTTAAATGTTTTCCACTTGTGAATAACCTTAAAATTGTTTGGAAATGGCTGTATTACTCTTCTCAGATGGGTGGCAACAACAATTGCTTCTCTAAGATGATTGCTGATGTCTTACCTCCTTGGCATTGTGTTAACACACACCTGAAGGCTCCAGACTGGCAAACTGACAAAGCTTTTGCATTTATAGAAGCGCTCAGACTTGCTGATAATCAGTTAATCAAAGGTATTTGATTAGCAGTGCTTGACTGTTATTTACCCTCTTAATTCCAGTGTTAACAGTAAGGGTGTCCTAACTTTGTCACACATGGCTTTTCCATTTTGGCTTTATTTTTGTTCAGTAAATAATGACACAGTGCAATTTGTCATGTGTTGTTGTTCATCTAAGGTTTTATTTTCGAAATTTTAAGAGCAGCCAAGGACCAGTTTTGTTTTAATGATGTTCTGATAAAACCATGGAATTCAGTAGGGTGTCCTAACTTTTTCACATGACTGTACGTTTACATGGATACTTTTTGCTTTGATTGGAATTAATTCATTCCGATTGACAAATCTGAACATAGTGTTTGCATGAACGCTAAATAAAGTGATCGGGTTGATATGGCCGTTTATATGTCAGAAGTTTCTGATCAGATTTAATCATTTGACATGTGCACACTGCATGAATATAGAGTTTTCCGCTGTTGTTTTAAAAATCGCAGGTTATATTTATCTACTTTGGGTCCTAATTAGGTGATGACCAGCATATGAACAGCATATTGAAAACAGCAAAAGTGCCCCTTCCCACACCCAAAACCAGTCGTCTGTTAATGAGAGTCTTAAACAAGGACTGATGGGACGTTGTGCTGCTCTAAATAACAAACATTGAGTGAAAGCAGAATTTTAGAATTTCCATAACTCATTTTTGACACTTTATTCACCAGGAAAGACAGCACATTCCACGAGTCACATGTCATTATGCTATTTTTACATCACTTCACATGCGCAGTACTTTCCAAATTTTAATCAGATCTGGCCATTTCAATTCGATAGACGTGGTTACATGTGACATTTTTATTCTGATTATGCTTCTAGTCCTATTACGATCAGATTACTAGGGTCCATGTAAACGCAGCTAGTCTTGTAGTACTTATATACCAAAAAATAAAAATAAAAAAAAAATAAATAAATAAATAAAACATTTCTCAGGCAGTAAATGCGGATCTTTCAGCTAAATTTAAATAGTGCTGGTCTCGTCTTGGTCTTGACTCGGTCTTGCCCTGCCTTGGACATGCCTTGGTCTCAACTCCTCAAATTCTTGAACTCATCTTGGTCTTAAAGTGCTCCAATTATGCCATTTTAAAGGTTGCTAATATTGTTTTAATAGACTCCCAAAACCGGTTTACATGTATGCAAGGTCAAAAAAAAATTCTCCAAAAATAGATCTGATTTTACCCCATTTCTTAATGATTCATAAACGACTCGTGCTAAGCAGTTAGAAGAATCAGTCTCTCTAAACCCCTCCTTTCCGTGAGCCCTCACTGCTGTGATTGGTCAGATGGCACAGTCCTTTATGATTGGTTTACTGCGTGTCGGAGAACGAAACGCCCATTGCTATAACTGTTATAACAATTTGCTTATGTAAGCGAACCGGGCACACCTCTTTGTTGTAAATTTCAACATTGTATAATGCATTAAGGCGGCTTTCACATCGAACGCGTAAAGCGCTGCGCTGGACGCTGGGTTCAGTGCAGCCCTTCAGAGCGCAGCGGCAAAAGTTCATTTGAACAACTCATTTGAACTTTGTCCGCGGTGCGTGCGCTTTGGTCGATGCAGAAACAAGCCGTCCTTGCGTGGCGGAAGCAATTGAAACGAATGGGTTTCATAGTACAGCGCTTTCCGCATTCGGTGTGAAAGCCGCTTTGTGCGCCATCCTTTATCATTACTCCAACTAATGAGACAGACAGACAGTCAAGCTGCATCAATCACAAATTTTTAGACTACAGTGGGTCCACAGCTGAACAACAGAACTACAGAAGTGTGATTTAGCCGGTTAGCATGACATGTGCGGTGAGAATGGGAGGACGATTTAATGTTAATAAAATCCACAGTTAAGTTCAGTTCATGTCTCCAGAATGTATATTTTTTGTTTGTAATTTCACAGCTGTAATACCATAACATAATGCTTAAGTTGGAAAGTGCCGCTTTTTATTGCGAATGTGCCGAAGGGTTGGGGGAGGTCAGGGGAGAGGTGAGCTTTCGTGCCTACGTTGGTAAAAATAAAAGAGAAAAACAATGGAATAGAAAACAGATGTGTGTAAAGTCTCCAGTCGTTACGATTCGTGTGATACCAAAAAAAGAATTAACTTCTGTTGCGACTATTGCATTTAAAGCACTGATGGGGAGATAGTGCTTCCTTGACTGTGTGTTTGTACTGTAGCAGTGTTTCCCCAGGCTCAAACTTTATTTGTGGTGTTACGTTAGATGTATGCTGTATATAAATACAGTAAGATCTGAATGCGCATATATAGCAATGCAACATCTGCTAGTATTGAATGGTGCAGCATATAAAATGTGACTTATTCTAACAATAATAATTATTGTATATTTGCTTTCCTTTGAGGTACTCTCTGCACGTGCGTGTGACTAGGACACATACAGTTTCTTTGATGCCAGAGGATGTTTCCAAGTTCATGTAATGTGAATTTAAGTCATTTTCCTGAAGTGCTTTTATTCCAACGATTTGTACAGTAAGTATTTTAATATTATGCATCACCACTCATTACAGTAAACAGTTGACTTTAATGTAAACTAGTTGCTCTGTAACATCTGAATGCTCATATAATGCAATGCAACACCTGTTAATTTGTGTCATTGTGTTTTCTTCTGTTATTTGTTTGTCAGTTTAATGTTTTAGTGTAAATATCGTTACTACTAAAACATCCCCCTTTTTGTTAGTATTAAATGGTGTGGCATGTAAAATGTGTCTTAATCTAAAAATAATTATTGTGTGCTTGCTTTCATTTGAGGTACTCTCTGCACATGTGTGTGACTAGGACACATACAGTTTCTCTGATGCCAAATGAAGTTTCCAGGTTTGCGTAGTGTGAATTTAAGTCATTTTCCTGAAGTGTTATTATTCCAACAATTTGCACAGTAAGTAGTTTTATATTGTGCATCACCACTCAGTACATGACTTTAATGTAAACTAGTTTCTCTGTAAGATCTGAATTAGGGGTGTGCAATATGATGATTTTTGATCATGAACAAAAATGTCTCCACGATCTGCTTTTGGAGAAATATAGTGGTATCGTGCTATTCCATCAGTTGCAGTTCTGATGCCTCCATTACAATATACTGTACAGCACGACATACTTTCACATCAGTGCTAACTCTCCAGTTAAACATTTCATATGCGTGCTGTTCCAGTGCGTGTACACCTGAAGTATGCACACTAAAATCCTGTCAGATAGTGCGTAATTACTGAACTAAGTTATGTATCGTGTCTGAGTGCGCTACTACTGTAAAAACACACAAGCCCTGCATCCTAATGTGCATACTATCCACCCTATCTGCCTTAAATATTATTGAAAATTACTACTACTACCTAGAATTTAGGATAGATAGTATGCACATTGGGACGCAGGTCAGGTTTACATATATAAACAGTTGCCTATGTCAACAACAGCATTGCTTTACCCTGCACACATTTTTATATTAAGTCATACTGAAAAGGTTTGTGCAATTAATTCACCCTGTTTTAACATGGATTTCAGTAGAGAGTGCAACACAACAGCATCCAAATGAAAGTTAAGATTTATCATGGCAGTGCTCATCGGTTGTTTAGGAAAAAGGTGGAGAAGAGGAGAAGAGAGAAACAATTCCCATGGCTGACCACAATGTGATATCATTGTCTGTTTATTCTTCTCAGTACAATAGATTGGTCCTGAGTCCCGACGCATTACAACCATCCCTGTTCAAAACATCTATATGGCACATTTGGACAAATATGTTCCACAACTCACTGCTGCTCTCCAGAAAAAAGGAGGTCTTCCTGGGCAGAAAATGGTCAAATATTTCGGGATTTTACAGGAGGTATGTATTCATGTATTAAGTGCCTTTTCTTTTCCACAGGTATTATTATTTAACACAGTGATGTCAAATATACTTTCCAACCATAAAATGTCTCTGTTTGAATTTAAATGGGCAAATACTTAAAAGGTTAGTTCACCCAAAAATGAAAATTCGGTCGTTAATTACTCACCCTCATCTTTTTCCAAAACCATAAGACATTCGTTCATCTTTAGAACACAAATTAAGAATTTTTTTTTTAATATCCAAATATCCAATTTCTGACCTTGCATAGACAGCAACGTAACTGGCCCAGAAACACACTGACATCAGTGAAACTGTTTATGTGCCATCAGTAGTTCAACTATATCTACAAGAATACTTTTTGTGTGCAAAGAAAACGAAAATTACTTTATTCAACAATTATTCTCCAAGTCACCATCTGCTGCCATTGTCGAGACTACAGTGACATATGCGTGTGCTTTCCTCTGCTTATAAACATGGCTCAGCCCATGCCGTGTTCTGTGTCAGCAACACCACACACTTGTGTCATGGTACTCTCATGAATGGCAGACGGTGGAGCGGAGGAGATGAATTGTTGAATGAAGTCTGAATTTTTGTTTTCTTCGCACACAAAAAATATTCTCATAGCGTCATAAAATTAAGGTTAAAGCACTGATGTCACATGGAGTATTTTTTTTTATTTTAACCATGTCCTTACTGCGTGTCTTGTTCTAGGAACATTTCAGTTGCGTTGCTGTCTGTGCAGGGTTAGAAAGCTCACAGATCTCATTAAAAAACATTAATTTGTGTTCCGAAGATGAACAGAGGTTTGCAGGTTTGGAACAACATGAGGGTGAATTAATTTTTATATAGTTAGCTAATTTTAATTTATAATTTTAATTTATAATGTTTTATATTAGATCAAATAGAAACGTTTAATTTAGAAACTTTTATTTTGAAATGTTACTCAATATCAGTTGGCTGAAGCCAGAGGCCATGGTGAAAGTCTTTGTGTGTTTCTTGTTCCATTTTGGAAATCTCTTGTCTGCAGCTATCCCTGCTTACATCAATTAGGGTTAGAAAAACTGTTGCCAAACAAGTAACATGTTAGAAACATAATAAACACTGCAATAATGTTCCAGTTGTAGAGACTTAAGTATTTAAAGTAAGTATTTAAATCCAAACAGTGACTTGACAGGGCAGTATACTTAAGGTAGTTCATTTGTAGTGAGTTCTTCAATTTTTTCCTGCCAGGTGTTTATAGATTGGACTAATAATCAAATATGTAACATTTACAGGCTAGTGATGTCAATATAAGGAGAGAGGCCATCCTCAGAGCTCTTTGTATCTGCCTTTGTGAGAATGAAGGAATACATGGTGAGTGTATTAACATTAATCCATTCTTGGATTAACATTAATGGCAGGCAGCACATTTATTAGGCTGCTGTCTCTTTAACACTGAACGCACACGGGTCTAAAAAATACTGTTAAGCCACAGTCACACTGCGCTTTTCGTTCTGTTGACTTCCATTCATGCGCATGCGAATGCATCGGACCGGAAATGCGAGCCTGTGCAAAAAAATTTTTCATTTCGCTGTGTTCGAAAGTTCAAGCTTGATGAACTCTGACCTGTGACATTACATTACTTGACACCGTGTGACCAACAGCAGGTCGATATGTCACAGCATGATCTCTTAGGTAAATGAAAAGCGCTGCGGTAAAGTGTAGTAGATTGTATGTTTTTACATTTTAGATTTATTATTAATTGTCATGTGTTGAATTTAACTTTTTAGTAAGACGCTGCAGAGCATGATGTCATATCATGACCGTTGCAGTATCCGAAGGAATTTCCCATGCTCAAAGTCTAGTGTGACTGCGGATTTACACATGCATTTTCTCTCTCATCTGTTTACTTTCACTCTAACTTTTGACAAAAAACATTTGTGTTTATGATGACATACTGACGTATTTTTGTGCATATTGGCCGGTAAATATTGATCGATACCCAACCCTACTAATATCAGTTTCTTTTTTTTTTAAATATAGGACAGTCAAAAAGACAACTTCTTGAAAGACCTGGAAAACATCACCATAGGCATATGTGTCATTAATAAGGAAGAAGGTGTTCTTGGAGACTATGAAGATACTGGAATCTTTGTTGATGGAGTAATGATTCTTAAACAGATCACATCTCTGGCACAAGCCTGTGCATTGATGTTGGGTACAATCTATGTGCTTAATTTGGCATACTCAAAAAAACTAAAATACTACTATGAACTTGTTCAAAATTCCTTATGCAGATGGATTCTGAAAGGCTCTCCCCCAAAATTCTAGGACACCACTCCTGTTTTTAACATTTGTGCAGTTTTAGCAGTTTTCATGATTCACAAACAAATGTACTGTTGCTTGTTTCCACATATTTTTTTAATTAATTGTGCAGTGTGGTCAGCAGTACTGTTTGTAACATTTGTGCAGTTTAAGCACTGCTGTTTTAAAGATTCACAAACAATGTGAACTCTTTCCACCAGTGAATTTTTTTTTTTTTTTTTTTTTTTTTGGAATGTGCAGTAAGCAAGCATTTGTGTTCTAAACACTTGTTGTACACTCAAAGAAACTGTTATTAAACATACATTTGATGACAGTAAAGATGAGATCAAAACATTAAACTTACTGTTGTATTTATTTACAGAGCCATTTAAGGACCTCTCCTTCAGAAAAAAAAAAAAAATACTATTTTTTTAAGGTAAGTGGTTGCAAATAATTTAATTTAGCTACATTTTTTTTAAAAAGTTGAAAAGTTGAAGTCAACGAAATGTGTTCATTTAAATGTAGCTAAAAAAAATTGATTGCAACCACTTACCTTAAAAAATTTAGTAAATTCAATTAATCTTTTTTTTCAGTAATAAATGAAAAATCTAAGAGGAAGTAACATAATTAAATAGGGCTGAAATTACCATTTTTAAACTAAGGTAACTAAATAAAATTGATTAAATTCAACTAAATGTGTTTGTTTCAATTTAGATCAAATCAATTGATTGCAACCACTTACCTTAAAAAAACTGAGTAAATTCAATGAATAATTTTTTTCAGTGTGTATTTTATTTAAAAAATAATAAATCAACATTTACTGAGATAATTAGCGGATAAAGACATACAGAACAAGTAATCATGGACTACATATCATATGCATTTTCATTCAACTGATTTATCAGTCGATCGCACCAAAGCTGCTTTGGGGTACATTAAGTAAAACATGTTTTTTCAATGCTACCGCGCTGTCTGTGATACCGATATGAGAGACAACAGAACTCGTTCAAATCTCCCTGACATTTCATTAGTCAGTTAGCGCTAGCAACTATGCACTGCTTCAGGACAGGAGTAAAAATAACAGTACCAAACTGAATTATGCACTGCTCTCGGGGCAGGAGTACTCAATAGGTCTGTATTACTGTTATTTTTAGTGTACTATGCATTGCCCTCAGAGCAGGAGTACTCAATATATTCATATTACTGTTATTTTTACTAAACTATTCACGGCTCTCAGGGCAGGAGTAAAAATAACAGTACTAAACTGAATAATGCGCTGCTCTCGGTGCAGAAGTACTCAATACGTTCGCATTACTGCTATTTTTAGTGTACTATGCATTGCCCTCAGAGCAGGAGTACTCAATATATTCATATTACTGTTATTTTTACTAAACTATTCACGGCTCTCAGGGCAGGAGTAAAAATAACAGTACTAAACTGAATAATGCGCTGCTCTCGGTGCAGAAGTACTGAATATATTTGTATTACTGTTATTTTTACTCAACTATACACTGCTCTCAGGGCAGGAGTTAAATAACAGTACTAAACTGAATTATGTGCTGCTCTCGGGGCAGGAGTACTCAATAGGTTTGTATTACTGTTATTTTTAGTGTACTATGCATTGCCCTCAGAGCAGGAGTACTCAGTATATTTGTATTACTGTTATTTGTACTTAACTATCCACTGTTTTCAATGCCAGAAGTACTGGATAGGTTCATATTACTGTTATTTGTCATGTACTATGCACTACTCACATCAAAGTATATCTGTATGACTATACTTTGGAATTTAAGGAATTTAAGACTGACCTTAACAACATTTTAGATACTGTGCAACATGATTGGTCCTTTGGTTAGTCAGGTTATGCCATCCCAGGTTATTCACTGAATGCTGAATCAAGAATCTGTTTTTTTTTTTTTTTCTTTCCCCATTTTCACATGATGTGCTTATAATGATGACAAACCTGTCATTGACTGTTTCATGTCGTTTTTCTTCTCTTTGCAACTTGAAAAAGCAGAAGCCATTACTGGTCCATACTTGGAGAAAGGGAATCTCTGGACTTTCTTTGTAAGTTCATCTAGTTCTAGTTGAGAATCTTGTTTATTTTTGAAGTGCCCATATTAAGTGTCAGAAACTCCAGTCTCACTTCCTGTTACCAATTACCTGTTAAGGTTGTTTGCATAATTCCAGCCTATGGACATCATTAGCTCTCCCTCAAATGTCTACTCTGATCTGCCTTCAATCATTGTGGTTGTAGCTGAGGCCACAAAGAGTATAGTAGGCTCTAGGAATGGCAGGGTTTAAGGATGTATAACATGTCCTTAAGATATTGTCAGTTTTGAGGGAGTTGTAAGTTATTATTATTATTATTATTTTTTTTTTTATCTTTGATCTTTTTTTTTTTTTTTTTTTTTTTTTTTTTTTTTGCTAGTAATTATGTTTGTTTACATTGCTATATTTCAGATTCTGTGCAGTGAGATGGTCAGTGATGTAATGTTCCTGGCATGGAAGTTTCCTCCACAAAAGAAAGAGGTCCAGGAAATATATGAAAATGAGGATGTTCATGAATCAGTGCCCAAACTAAAGCCTTTAGGTAAAATACTTTTTTCCTTTCTTTCTTTCTTTCTTTCTTTCTTTTTTTCATGACTGTCAGTGTAAATTGAAAAACAATCTTCATGCATTTCAATTGCAGGAAGACCTTACAAACATTTCTGGAGACTTTGAGAAACTGGCTTTGAGAAGATATTTGGCAAAGCGACCTATGACCTAGAGCTTGGTTTAAAGGGAGTCCGTTCAAATTTGTTGTCTAAAATAAAAAATAAAAAACTTAAAAACCTCTAGGAATGATGATATCCACAAGTTAAAACTACAGCGGTTTAATGATCTTGCTGTACTTTTTTGTGAAATGTTCCTGTGTTTAATACATGCATTTAATTCACTGGATTTGTTTGTAATTTGTAATTGTATAAAAAAAGAATGAAGTCATAATTAAACTTATTTTATTGTAATATTGCACCCGTAAACTAATTATTTTCAATCAACATTTCTTTTATTTTGTTCTTAAACAATCTGTACAACAGACATTGAATGATACAACATTAACAACACGATTATTAAAAAATAAAATAACTCACAATTTAATTAAAATTACAAGTCTTAATTTCTCTGCATAGCCCATGAGAGGAACATTAAGTGGTTGCACAAAAATTGACGGGTACCTTTTGCAATCACATTTATGTATCACCAAGTCAACTCTGTGAGAGAAGCCCTATTCGGACAGTAGGAACATATGTAAAAATGTATTTACATGGCACCTCAGTGATAAAACTCATGGATTTGATTTATTCACAGTGGAGAAACAAGATGTGTGATCATATGAACCCAGGAATGCACTGCTCATATGGCCAGTCACATAGTTGTAAAAACTAAAAATTAAATGTCATATGCTTGGAATAAGAATAAATTAAAATTTAATAATATATTATTTATTTAAATCTCAGGTTCAAAATTAGACTCACTATAGTTGAAATGGTTTCTTAAATTTTATCTCTCAAAATGATAGGTGTCATGAGAAATGGGAAGATTAGCAGAAATAAGTTGCATGCAACCTCTTATTTACATGAGGTAAATCAATCAATCACGTTTATTTATACAGTGCTTTTTAACAAAACAGGTTGTGTCAAAGCAACTTCACAGTTTTTAATAGGACAATAGTGTGTCAACAATGCAAAAGTTCCATTTTGCAGTCAGATTGCAGAGGACTCATCTGGTTCCTGTGATCTTGCGCCAATGGCCGTCTAGGTGACAAGTTCCTCACTGATGATCCATCTCTGGGGCTCATCTAGTTGACGTGGTCCCCGCTGACATTTAGGGCTGTAGAGGTCATCTCTAGGTGCTGATCCACCATCTAGGTTTGGTACGGACTGGATCCGGGGAACTGCAGTGACCATCTGATCTGGATACAGACTGGCTACGGTGACCTCAGAATAAGAAAGAAACAGACTAATATTAGCCTAGATGCCATTTTTCGTATGATGCAATGAGTACATCAGGTGTTATGGAAATTGTTCCCAGTTCCGGATGACCTAATTAATCCAGCCTAACAATACTTTAATGGATTTGAATTATAGAAATATATTAATGTGTTATGTGTTTCTGCGATTTCACTTTACATCCCGAAAGCGTTTATAATGATCTCATTCTTAAGAGGTATTCCCAAACGTATAATCTTATTGCATAACTTACAAATCGTGAGCGTGTAATAGCTCTGTGTCATGCGCTCCTATTCTACAGTGTACGGTAATGATAGACACGTCAATCTGAACAAACGATCCAATCCAGTGTGCTCCAGCTGTTAAACAGTGTACAATTGGTCTCCACATATAATCCCCACTCACTGCATCATAGATTGAGCTGGTCGGATTACTGTTGTTTTTCAAATTATGTTTTTAATTTTGAATCTTCATCGTGGCCTAACCGGATCCCGAAAGTCTCAGCTTTAGTCAAATAGCACGTCACCCACTCTACAAACATTGCTTAAGATCTATACATCGCTTTATATTGTGAATAGGCTTGTTTGATTTGAGATGAACCGCTTTAAGACTGCGATTAGTATACCTTATATTTTGGGTTTTGTGAAGTTATAATCTAAATCTATAATTTATAATGTAATGTTTTATGAAGTTATAATCTAAAACGTTACACAAAGAATACTGGGTTTACTGTTTACATTCATGTACATGGCGTTTTTGTAAACTCTTTGATCTCCAACTAAATCAAATTTACTGGGTGCATTTCACTAATTAAGATTTTAATATTGTTTATCCTGACTAACCATTATCATGCTTTCTCAGATCCCCATCAACTAAAGTGGTAATTCCCATTTTCATCCCATGAAAATGAAGCCCTTCATTATGTTAGCAATGTTTAAAGCCATTGCTAAGAATGACCGGGCACTCCCTGTCCACGACTTTGCCCCAGGTATTTTACTTTGCTTCACCCAAAACACACCCATTGTCACGAATCTGGTCGGTGCTCTGCGGACCGCTCACCACCAGATGTCACTCTCACCTTTCCATTTCACTCTGACTGTTACTTTGCACTTCGGACTGCATCTCCCATCCTCCACCGCACTGATTGTGTCAGCCCCCGTGACCAATCAGGCTTCCTATAAATCTCCGGACTTTCCCAGTGCAAGGCACGGATTGTTGTATTGTTGTTTTCCCATAGTTTAACATTTCCTAGTTCCTAGTTCCCAGTGTTTTGTTCTCCTGCCTGGTTATCTCATTTTTCGACTGTCTAGCCGCTTGCCTTTTTGGACTATCTCTCGTTATTGGATTATTCTCTACGATTGCCTGTGATATTCCTGTCTGCTCCTGCTTTTACCCTGCCTGTACGACCATGTCTTTGTCTCGCCCCTTTAATAAAAGCTCGTGTATGGATCCGCTCGCCTCTCATTCCCCGTTACAGAACAATCCGTCACAAAAGGATCCAGCAGCTTTCACCCCGGACATTCATCTGATATGGACACGGACATAATTCTTTGCAGGATCAAACAGAGATCACACACACTGGATCAATACACCCGTGAGTTTCTCTCAGTTTCAAACTATTCCACTCTCCTGGACTGTATAAAATTGAGATTTTTTGTGACCGCGTGAACCAGCCCCTCCGTACACAATTGAGACGCGAGGGCCCGCGCTCGTCACTGGAAGCGTTTGAACTTTGCGCTGTTGTGTGTGGGTTCGCCGTTCGCCGTGCACCGTGGGGGTCGCGCAGAGGGAACGCGACAACACGGTAATGGCGACCGCGCGTCCCACTCGCAAATTGGTGGTCATGCCAGAGCACGATGCCACGAACACGCTAGCTGCCTGGATCGCTCGTGAAATGGCGGCCGTGTCGGAGCGCGCGAGAGCAATGGCGGCGACAGTGGTGCCCGTTCACAAGATGGCGGCGGCGCCGGCGCGCGCTCACAAGATGGCGGCGACAGCGGAGCCCGTTCACAAGATGGCGGCGAGGACAGAGCTCCGTCACAGAGCTCCATACCAGAGCCATATAAAGTTGCAGCTGCATTTCCTGAGTCAAGTCAAGTTTCCAAGTCAAGTCAAGCTGCAGCTGTATTTCCTGAGTCAAGTCAAGTTTCCAAGTCAAGTCAAGCTGCAGCTGTATTTCCTGAGTCAAGTCGAGTTTTCAAGTCAAGTCCAGTTGCAACTGTGTTTCCTGAGTCATGTCAAGTTTCCAAGTCAAGTTGCAGCTGTACTTCCTGAGTCAAGTCAAGTTCCCAAGTCAAGTCAAGTTGCAGCTGTGTTTCCTGAGTCAAGTCAATGTACAGCTGCATTTCTAGAGTCAAGTCAAGTTCCCAAGTCAAGTCAAGCTACGGTCCTTGTTCCTGTGTCAAGTCAGGTTAAAGCTGTGTTTCCTGTGTCAAGTCAGAGCTATCGCTCCTATCTCAAGTCAAGTTACAGCCATCTTTCCTGAGCCAAGCACTGTCAAGATGGCCGCCACGCCAGAGCCACTGCACAAGATGGCTGCCACGCCAGAGCCACTGCACAAGATGGCTGCCACGCCAGAGCCACTGCACAAGATGGCTGCCACGCCAGAGCCACTCCACAAGATGGCCGCCGTCTCCAAGCCCCTCCACAAGATGGCCGCCATTCCAGAACCTGTGGTCATGATGGCCCACGTGCTGGACTCACCCCTAATGACGGCATGGGCAGCTAAAGTGGCGCTCCTTCATGTCGCGGCGGCTACCCCTGAGTCAAGTCAAGACACAGAGTCTAGTCAAGACACAGAGTCTAGTCAAGACACAGAATCAAGTCAAGACACAGAGTCAAGTCAAGACACAGCTGCCGTTCTCCACGAATCAAGCCAGGTCACAGCTGTGCCCCACGAGTCAAGCCAGGTCACAGCTGTTCCCCACGAGTCAAGACAAGTCACAGTTGTTCCCCACGAGTCAAGTCACGCTACAGCTGTTGTTCCTGAGTCAAGCCATGTTGTTCCTGAGTCAAGTCACGTTACAGCTGTTGTTCCTGAGCCAAGCCATGTTGTTCATGAGTCAAGTCCCGGTACAGCGGATCTCCATGAGCCAAGCCAGGTTATAGCGGATCCTCATGAGCCAAGTCAAGCTTCAGCCGCAGCTCCAGAGTCAAGTCAGGTTACAGCTGTAGCTTCCAAGTCCAGTCAGGCCTCCAAGTCCAGTCAAGCTTCCAAGTCCAGTCAAGCTTCCAAGTCCAGCAACGTCAAGGCTGTCGTTCCTGCGTCAAGCAATGTCAAGGCTGTCGTTCCTGAGTCAAGTAAAGTCAATGATCTTCACAAGCCAGTTCAAGTCACCGCTGGTCTTCACGTGTCAGATCAAGTCACTACTAATCTTCCCGAATCAAGTCAAGTCACTACTGATCTCCAAGAGTCAAGCCAGTTCACTACTGATCTTCACGAATCAAGTCAAGTCACAGCCAATCTCCACGAACCAAGTCAAACCACAGCTGATCTTCATAAGCCAAATGAGGTTATTATTGCTGTTCCAGAGCCAAGTCACGTCTCGTCTGACCTACCAGAGCCCTGTCATGTCTCGTCTATCTGTTCAGAGCCTCACCATGTCTCATCCGACCGCCCAGAGCCAAGTCACGTCTAGTCTGACCTTCCAGAGCCCCGTCATGTCTCGTCTATCTGTCCAGAACCTCACCATGTCTCGTCTGACCGCCCAGAGTCAAGTCACGTCTCGTCTGACCGCCCAGAATCAAGTCACGTCTCGTCTGACCGCCCAGAGTCAAGTCACATTATGTCTGCCAGTGTGATGGCGATCACCATTCTCAGTATGTGGGCCGCACACTACACTCCAGAGGACACATCTGTTCACAAGTCTGCCCCGGAGGTCCCGTCTGATTTCAAGCCTGCTCCAGACCTCCCGTCTGGTCTCAAGTCTGTTCCTGAGGTCATGTCTGATCTCAGGCCTGCTCCAGAGGTCCCGTCTGGTCTCAAGTCTGCTCCAGAGGTCCCGTCTGGTCTCAAGTCTGCTCCAGAGGCCTTCCCTGTCGGAGAAGCCGCGCCAATGCCTCCTGAGGTGTCAGCTTCGGCTGTAGATCCTCCTAGGGAGGCGGCGTTATCCTTTGGTCTCTCTGCTTCTCATCTTATTCTGTCTGCCTCCTCTGTCCTTGTTCTCCCCAGGTCCCAGCCCATGACGCAGGTCCCTGCTCTGCCCTGGAGGGCCCCGGCGCCTCCTGCTCTGCCTCCTGTTCCACCCTGGAGGGTTCCTGCGCCTTCTGCTCCGCCTCCTGCTCCGCCCTGGAAGGCCCCTGCACCTCCTGCTCCGCCCTGGAGGGCTCCTGTGCCTCCTGCTCCGCCCTGGAGGGTACCTGCTCTGTCAGCCCTGCCTCAATCACCGGGCCTTCCACATGGACCTGGCCCTCCAACCCTCGCCCTGTCTCGCTCCCGCCCCACCGCTCCCCTGGACTGTTGTTTCCTTCAGGGCGTCTGGAAGCCGCTCCATGGGGGGGGACTATGTCATGAATCTGGTCGGTGCTCTGCGGACCGCTCACCACCAGATGTCACTCTCACCTTTCCATTTCACTCTGACTGTTACTTTGCACTTCGGACTGCATCTCCCATCCTCCACCGCACTGATTGCGTCAGCCCCCATGACCAATCAGGCTTCCTATAAAGCTCCGGACTTTCCCAGTGCAAGGCACGGATTGTTGTATTGTTGTTTTCCCATAGTTTAACGTTTCCTAGATCCTAGTTTCCAGTGTTTTGTTCTCCTGCCTGGTTATCTCGTTTTTCGACTGTCTAGCCACCTGCCTTTTTGGACTATCTCTTGTTATTGGATTATTCTCTACGATTGCCTGTGATATTCCTGTCTGCTTCTGCTTTTACCCTGCCTGTACGACCATGTCTTTGTCTCGCCCCTTCAATAAAAGCTTGCGTATGGATCCGCTCGCCTCTCGCCTCTCATTCCCCGTTACACCCATCTTCGCTCGTCTCCATTTTCTTCCTCCTCAGATGTCTCAGAGGTGGCCCCTAGCGTTAGACTGCCTCCACAACAAGGAATCGCTCTGGCTGCTTCTTGGTAAATCTCTCTCTTTTTTCTTCCTAGAACCTTTCTTCGAGAAGTGCCCTAGCGTGAGGCTGTCTCCACAAAAGAAGCACTCTGGCTGCTGCTTTGCATAGCCATTTCCTTTCTTTCTACAACCTTTTTTCCACAGGTGCCCTAGCGTGAGGCTGCCTCCGCAACAAGGAACCGCTCCAGCTTCTCCTTGGTATACATCTCCTTTCTCTTCCCAGAACCTTTCTTCCAGAAGTGGCCTAGAGTGAGGTTGCCTCTGCAAAAAGAACCGTTCTGGCTGCTGCTTGTATACCTATTTCCTTTCCTTCTACAATCTTTCTTTCAGCTGTCCTAGCGTGAGGCTGCAAAGATCTTTACAGCCTCTCACATAGCAGCCCCAACCCATACTGCTGCTGTGGAACCTCTGCCTGTCTGGGTGTATTCTAACCTTTTCTAACATGTTCCACTGGATTTGGCCCATATGTGCGAATGTCTCAGTTGCTTTCATTCCTTAGTAAATCAGCAAGTAGAATCAGCGCTACCACAGTTCTCTGTCATGTGTGTAAACCATCTTCTTTTGCATTGTTGTGGCAAAAATCTTTGCTTGAGGCTCTCGATCAATAAAGACAAACTGCGCAATTGCGTTTTAAGGTTTATTTCTTGCAAGAAAGGTTCACAGTCAAACAGACACAGCGCCCTGCTGAGTGTGACAAAGGAGGGAGTTATCGCCTCCGCTTTATATCTCTTTGCACACCCAAGGTTACAGACTAAAAACAGCCGGTGCTGTCATACTACATGGGAAAGACAGTAAAGCATTTTCTATAGATCCTCCCTTCTCAGCATTCCCATACATACATGTATGCTTTCTCCAACCCCCCCCCAGGTCACCCTATGGCGCCCTGGGGTCCCCAGTCACTCCCTACAGCTCAGAGGCCCCTTCTGGAGGAGTCTGATCACCCCCTGCTTTCCCACACAAATTTGTCACGCAAGCATGCAAAAATAATTCATAAATGAATTTTCCCCAACAGCATGTTTCTGAAGATGGTCCACTCAGTTCAGGCTAACTAAAAGTCAGCCATGTGTCGTGATGCTACATACATTGGCTTATGAAGTAGGATACTTTAAATGGCTAGTATCATCAGTATTTGACGTCTCACCCATTTTACTAGCACATTACATTTCTTCATTACTCTGTTTTACAGCAGGTTCATGATTACATTTTGTTACTTGTCTGCCTCAGCAGAGATTTCTCCCTGGGCTCCTCGTGTCCACTACCCTGTGGTCGAAGAATGGCCTCCTAAGCATTTCCTTCCATTGGGACAATTCAATAGAGTGCACCTCAATCTATTGTCTCAACAAATGCAGATCAAGTTCTGCCGAACTAATACAGTTAAACTAAACTTTGGTCAGCAGTGCCCTGCTATTAATTAATTAATAACCCATACACCTTCCTCCTTTTAATACACCCAAAAATTTCTACCCAGTCATCTGGATTCTCAGTTGCCATTTCTCAGCAACAGCAGGATTCCCATTGGGCTGTTGCAATCATCACAATACCACGTTATTTACAAACCAAGAGGATTGCAAAAACCGCAGCAACCGCTATATTCGCATGTTTTTTCCTTTTTCTGTAAGTTCATGCTGTTCTTGTTCTACGCCTATACATAAGTTAATGATAATGTGTACCATGCTGATTTCTACAGAGGCTGCGTAGATTTATTCTTAACAAGCCCAAACAGACAGCAAAGGAAAGAGAAATTGACTGAGCGCGGATGATTACCCGCTTCTGACCTTCAGGCTGAGTCATATATTCGTGAAAATAGCTTGTTATGCTCAAAGAAACCCTGTCTTGGCATTGTCGCATTGCTGGCCAGCTGAGCTTTCTGAAGTCGCACTTTAACTTAAATTGATTTCAACAGCACTGTGAGCCATCCACCTTGAGATTTCTTTCAACTGTATGTCTTGGACCCTCGCTTCCCTCTCATTGGGTCTGTCTTGCAGAAAATCTTCAGTATGTCTCTGCCGCAGCAATGACATTTCCCACCATTTTCAAATCAGCTCTGTTATCTTATCTGTGAGACTGCAGTGATTTACCCTAACAAATCACTTATTACTTCACTGCCGCAGCAGTGAATTCCCCCCTACAAAATATCAAATTTTACTCCCACATCAGTGATTTCTAACCAATCAACTATGAGAGCACTTCCTTTTACTGTCTACTGTAGAGCTGCTCATAGCTAAACTAAACTTGATAAAACTCTGCACAGTCAGTACATGCAATTGAGTCATCACTGATCAGAATTGAACTGAATAGTCATTATTTTTTGCTTCAGCTGACTTACAGCAGAACTTGAATTCATCTCCTTGACAGATTAGCATCATTAATTCTGTTACTTTACTATCAATCCCACAATCCACTTCAGGCAGTTTCTATCATTTAACGCTCTGTTAAAATGTAGGGGGGCACTTGAATTGACCTGAAATCACTGCCGCAGCAGTGATTTCTTCCACCATTCCCAAAGAACATACAATACCAAACTCTATTACTCCCCTCCTCGGCAACGACGTCTGCTACCTTCTTGCAGCAGATGTCATACCAACTCCTATGTCTCACTGCTGCAGCAGTGATTTCTCCCACTGGCCTCAGTAGACGTCATACCAAACTCTATTGCTCACTGCCGCAGCAGTGAATTCTTCCACCAGTCTCAGCAGATGTCTAGAGGTCAGTATTTCTCCCACTGGTCTTGGAGGAGTTTTCATTCTAAACACTATTTCTCACCTCCGCAGCAATGACATCCCCACCTCTCTTGCAGCAGAGGTCATACTAACCTCCATTTCTCACTGCAGAAACTCTCGCAGCAGTGATTTCCTCCACTGGTCTAAGAGCAGGTATACCGAAACTCTTTCTCACCTCCACAGCAATAACCTCTCCAACTTCCCTTGCAGCTGATGTCATGCTAAATTCCACTTCTCACTGCCGCAGCAGTGATTTTGCGCAGCACCCTTGCAGCGCCCTTGCAGCGCCCTGATTAATCTTCATATATAAATTTTCTTCCAATTTTGCAAGAGCAGAGTTTTCTCCTCCAATGAAAATGTTACTTTACATCACTGCTGCAGCAGTGCTTTCCCACCTCTCTCCTACAGGAGCGATCTCGTTTGTTAGCTTCACCTGCCTTATATTGCCCTAATGTGGCAACAGGAAATGTATTCTGCACATTCTTGGGGGGGAGAGATAGAATCAATGAAGTTTTTCTCTACTCATATCACAAAAACTACTCACAGTTAATTCCCCAGCTTGCTGTCTCTTGTAAGCACTTTTTGGGGGGTCGAAGTCTGTGCTCAAGCTGAGCCTCGGGTTTGAGCCTCCATTAAGGACAGCAAGCCAAGTTTGTTTACCATTGCCCATCAGGACTGGATGGGTAGGCGAACTCGTGAATCTAGATTTAAACTGACAAGACTGTGTCTGTCTCCAGAACAGTGTTGGGTAGATTGTTCCAGAGTTTGGGCGCTATATAAGAAAATGATCTGCCGCCCACATTTGATTTTGATATTTTAGGTATTAGCAAATTGCCAGAGTTTTGAGAACACAGCAGACGTGAGGGACTATAATGACAAAGCTGCTTGGTTTATATTTTTATGTATGTAACTGTAGGCCTATATATATTTGAAAATTGTATTGCATACCTGTTACTGCCATAATAATGACTCATTTAAAATGTTTAAGTACTTTTCTTGTCTTTTTGTTCTTAACAGCTCCCACTTGCTGTGCTGGAGAAGTTATGAAATATTTTGTAGATACTTTCTGGTTATTATATAATCTGGCTATTATGTGCTTTTATCAGGTGAAACCAAACATACACCATTTTTAATACATCTCCATTTTTGCACCATTTTGGACTCTGCAAATTGTCTACTGTTTTATAAATGTAATGATTATAAAAAATAAATAAATAAAAAACTTGAATACCCTTAAACATACATATAGATTTACTTAAAAGAAAACAAATTATATCAAAATATCAACACTACATAGAACAAATTAAAAAGAAAAAAATGATATATAAAAACTATATATATATATATATATATATATATGTATATCCTGCCCTGAGAGCAGCACATAGTACACTAAAAATAACAGTAATACAGACCTGTTCAGTACTCCTGCTCTGAGAACAGCGCGTAGTATAATAATAAAAGTACAAGTAATATGGACCTATTGAGTACTCCTACCCTGAGAGCAGTGCATAGTTAAGTAAAAATAACAGTAATACGAAAATATTCAGTACTTCTACTCTGAGGGCAATGCATAGTACACTAAAAATAACAGTGATATTAACCTACTGAGTACTCCTACCCTGAGAGCAGTGCAGTTAAGTAAAAATAACTGTAATACAAATATATTCAGTACTCCTGCCCTGAAAGCAGTACATAGTACATGAAAAATAACAGTAATACGATCCTGTTGAGTATGTCTGCCCTGAAAGCAGCGCTAATGTTAATGCTAGCGCTACCTGATTAATTGAACAAATTGAGATTTGAGTTCTGTTGTCGCTCATATCGGCTTCACAGACAGCGCAGCAACATGATTACTTGTTCTGTGCGTCTTTGCCCGCTAATTATCTCAGTAAACATTAGAGATATTGATTTATTATTATTTCTTAAATTAAATGCATGGTAAATTCACTTACCTTGCAGCAAATGCCTCCCACGAAGCGTTAATAACGTTTCTGTCTGAAGTATTCCCTCCACATGTTAAAATTTCCTGACCCCGCCTCTGCTTCAATTTCACTGGTTGAATCTGTAAACCAATCATTTTCCTTTCTGCCCTCAGAACATACCTGATATTTAAGTGCTTGCAAAACTCATCATCAGTAGTCAAGGAACTTGATCTGATTTTGGTACAGTGCTCTCAGTGGAAAATTTGCAGGATTCATCTGTTGTGCAGGTATCAGATCACAAACAACTAAAACAAAACAAAATATAGCTGCAAGCAGCAACGACGGGCCCTCGCTGCCAGTGCAATCGCCACACCGGTAGCATCAGGAAAACGGTGCCCAGCAGGCACATGCATTTACAGTAACCTTCTGGCAGTTTGGATTGAAGAGTTTCAGCAATGAGAGGGTTACTCTATAAGATCAACACACTATATATATATATATATATATATATATATAAGTCACGGGAGGAGCAAAACGACAGACACAGTGGGCGTGACGTCAGGCCTCTGACAGGCTTTTATTAAACAGTATAAACAAAAGTGTCCAAAAGGAGGAATAAAAGTGTCCAAAATAAGTAGGGGATCTGGTGTCCTCCACGTGAAGGGGTTCCGTGAAGGAGGGGCAGTGTTCAGAAGGGAAGGGTCCAGGTAAGGGGGGCGGGTAAATCGGCCCGGCATCCTAGCCCGCAGCCGTCTGGGTGCGGTTTACGTCCGGACCGCGGGTCCGCCAGCTCGTCCATCATTTCGGCGATGCTCGATCCCTCTACGCTCCCTTCCTGGACCCACGAGGACACCAGCGTGCATGCACGGGGGAAGAGACCGGTCTCCCGGGGAGAGGCGCGCTCGGCATTTTAACAGTGGCGGTGATGAGGCTTCATTCACATCAGGTGTGCCTCATCACACGCCGCCAGACCTGGCTGTTTCAGCGCCCCTCCTCTCTCGCACACCCACTACTGTTGGGAGCCTGGTGAAGGGCGGCGATTATGGACGGGGTAATAATGATAATCATCCTCCTAGGGGGGAGGCAGCCGACTCGTCACAATATATATAACCTTAGCAACACTTTACCATGCAGTTTCATTTATTAACATTAACTATATTAGTTAATATGAACAATAATTATATAGCATTTCTATAATTATGTATTAAGTTAAAAAAAGTATTAATACATTATTAAAATGTAAAGTTGGATCTTATAACATTAGTTTATGTACTGCGAATTAACATGAACGAACATTTTTATAAACTAAAAAAAAAAAAAAAAAATAAACGCAGTAAAATATATATTGTTCATTGTTACTTCATATTAGTTAATACATTAACTGATGTTAACAAAAGAGACCACGTTTTATGATCTACAACCATTTTTAAATATTTTAATTATCTATAGGAACTTGTGAAATAATTATATTACCAATAAAGTACATATTTACTTATTTTATTTATTTATTTATTTAATTCTAATTTACTGAACTGAGCAGTAAACAGTCGGACTCAAAATATTTGTAATCCTATCAGTGAGAGAGGATAGGATGTATTTAAACATAAATGTCTTTTCCTTTAAAGAAAAAAAAAAAATTTTAATGTTCTTCAAGCATTTATACAATAATTATGTAAAAGTATTTTGACAGTGCAGTACATATCAACTGATTCTATGCATTATTTTTCATTCTTATACACTGAGAATGACCTGAATATATTTGCAGTTAAAACAATCTCTTATCCTATGAACACATCTAGTGGTCATCTTTGGTATTACAGTCTTCATCTATCATCTTATGATATATGATAGTTGTAATTGTTTTGGGCCTTCTGTACAAGATAAGCTTATTAAACTAACCATGTTTCCTAAGAATGACTTAGGAATTCCTCATATGCAAAAAGTTTTGAAGAGTTAGAATAATGCACTTTAAAGATATTTGAAAATTAATGTTATCTTTTTTACTGTTATTTCATAAATCACCATGTCAACACCACTCAAAATATCCAAAATCCGCTCGCTATTTAGCATGTTCAGTATGTTGGCATCATGTTGACAAAGTTTGGTGTGAACTACTTGTTTCTGCTTTGAGGAGTATGAATTTATTTAAAGCCTGATTTTTCCAAAAATCCACATTCAAATAAAAAATAGCAGACTTCCTGTTGGTTGTAGCTAATGGGTGTAAATTAGAAAGTTGTCCAGCTTGATGAGTGTCTAACTATCATTAATACTGATGTGTATGTTGAGTTTCATGAAAATCTAAGCATTTTAAGTGCCCCAAAAACACAGGAAACAAATGTTAAAGTTTGATGGCAACAGCATTTAATGTATCCACGATCCCTTTACAGATTGTCATCGGCCGTGTTTTGACATTATTCTGATGAAGTTTGAAGCGAATCATGTAAAATTAAGAGGCTGACTTATAAGCATTTTGAAAACAACACACTTCCTGCTGCCAGTTGGTGGCGCTATAACTTTGACTCCTAATAGTCACATCTATGTGATCTAACGAACAAACTCCTGAAGTTTCATTAGAATCAGACAATGTGTGCAATAGTTATTAGCCATTTCCTGTTTGTCATTTCTCGCCATAATTTTGTCGCCTCGCCACGGCCAAACCGTTCGAGATATCAAAAATCCCTCCACAATTTAGCATCCCCAATGTCTTGAGGTCATGCTGACCAAGTTTGGTGGCCCTCGGAATAAAGGCCTCCGAGGAGTATATCAAATTCCAGAGCATGCACTTTTTACACAGCCCTGAATAGCCCACTTCCTGTTGGGATTAGCTAATGATATAGATTGCGTGAGTTGTTCGGCTCAGTGAGATGTATAGACCAATTTCGAGTAGACGTCACAGTGACATCATTTGCAGCTGCGCGCGCATAGTGGTTTCAAAAAAACATGGGAAGCAAGTGGAGGTAAACAGGTAAACTCCATGGAATAAGAGAAAAAAAAAATATTTTTGTGCCTTTTGATGTCATAATCGGAATGCAAATAATTTTTATCCAATACTGAGGTCAAAGACGCCATTTGAAACTAAAGGCAGACATTTAAACGGACATACTATGGATGAAAACTGCTATGATTACTCTACTTTTAAAGCATAAATTTGATTTATAGGTCTACATAATATTCACATATGCTGTTCATAGGGGATGTACTGTATTAGCCCTACAGTTACAGCATGACATATTATTTAAACCTATTACTATTAACTTTTTAACATAACATTTTTTTATTTTATCTCACAATTCTAATTTTCGTTTCTCACAAATGCAAGTTTATATCTCCTAATTCGGACTTTATAACTCGATTAAACAAAACTAATGAGTTTGTTAATTCTGAGGAAAAAAAGGAATAGTGTGGGATAGAAACTTTGAGGCGAGGGGAAAAGAGCGAATGACGAGTTGTTTTTCATCTAGAGTTGTAGGATATAATCTCAGAATTGCGAAAATAAAGTCAGAATTTTGAAATTAAAATCAAATTTACATTTTTTATTCTTTTATTCCATGGCTCCATACACTGCCACTTGAACTGCCCATAAAAAACGTCATCCCTGTTTTAGGTCTGTAAGACTATCCCATTATCGAACGTCAATTTCGTTGAATAACATTGCTTATGGCTGGGTGACAAGCTGTTGTGATATGCGAATAACATTTTGAAAATGACATCTAATCAATATAATCTATACTCTTTTTAAATCTAAGTATTTTCTGCCGTATCCTTGTAATTCTCTAGCTGTAAAGGCGATCTCTCCGGGTTTTCTGCAACCATGCTGTGCGTGCATCCCGAATGTTTACAAACAGATAATTGGTCTATATGTGTACCAAGTTTCATATGTATATGTGCAAGCATGTGTGGGATATACATCAAGTTTTGGGAAGGTGTTCCAGGGGGCGCTGTAAAGCCCCTGTGCCACGCCCGGGTCCCAGTCTCCGCGGCGTCCTAATGACCGCAGATTCCAATGTGTGTGCTGATTTTCAAGAGTTTTTGAGCATGTTAACGCCCCCAAAATGCCCCGGATAGTCGGAAAATAAATAAATAAATAAATAAATAAATAAATAATAATAATAATAATAATAATCCTTAGAAAAACAATAGGGCCTTTGCCCTTTTAGGGCTCGGGCCCTAAAAAAATATCTGTGAGCATGTTCATATCAGGAGCAATTTAAAGCATCCTTGCTAAATAAAAGCATTAGTTCTATAATTTCTATCCCAAAAAAATATTCATATAGGTATCTGGTCACTAAAATAAATAAATAAATGAATAAATAGCTATCATATGCACACATGCTTTGTATTTATTATTATACAGTATAAAAACAACATCTGAGAAATTAAATTATTATTAAGCACATTATGTACATGTTTGAGCAGATATTTGCAGACAGAGTATTCAACAGTAAAGACTAGTCTAAGCATTCTTAGACTTTTATATCGTCTAAACATTAGCCCTACTTTAATGTCAGTTTGTTTATGAAACATAAAACATTCCTGAGGCCTTACAGATGCATTGAAAAGTTGCCTATGATGGTTGCATTCTGACCATCTTCCTATGAAGTAGCTCTGCTCTAGTTTGTCTCTCCTTCTAAAAGAAGGATGGGTGCCATCTGCTCCCTGTGGTTTACAACCTGCTGCTGCTGAGGTACGGAGGGGTTTGAGTTTGTAGAGATTGCAGGTGAACCTGGCTGTTGAGTTTGACTAGGGAAGGCTTTCCTTTCTTCAGGGTAGCAGAACGGCGCTATACTGTGGATTTGCTTTCCATGGCACCAGCTGGCTGCCACTGCTAGGCAGGTTTAGGTGGCCGTGATGGTTGTGGGGAGACATCGGTAGATGATCCTAGCAGACATCAGAAAGAACGAGAAGGCCTCTCTCCTTGATGCACCAGTCTTACCTTCTGAGCTTTTCGGTTCATCCGTTGAGATGGTGATCAAGGAGTTTGGGAAGGCAAAAGCGCATTTTGCTTCCTTTAAGTAGTAGACTTTTATACAATGCGGTTGCACCGGTGGCGACAAGTTGTGCCGAAAGTGACGTCATAGGCTGTCGCTGGCCAATACTATTGTCATTTTTGCATGTAGGCTTCAGACATGGGTCACAAAGATGACGTTCCCCATAGCGACCCCTAGAGGATGCAGTGTCTCGTTCCCTTCTCAGGGAACCATGGTTACATAAGTAAGCTGAGACGATTGAATGCCAGAATGACTGAAGTACAGTGTGTTCAATGGATTGTACTGTTGTTTAATTTTCAGTGGACAAAAAGTCCATAAAAAAAGAGTTGAAAGTTATGAGAGATGAAAATGATGTGGTCTAGGACCTTTCAGCATTGCATGTCATTGTGCACATTGTTTATCACTCACAGCCTCATTTTCAACGGTGTTAAATTCAATATTGTGTCTAACCTGATTAAGCTCTATATTGATATCAAATATTTATTACAAAGTCTTACAAAGTTTTTAAGAAATTTCAGAATACACTTATTAAAATAGTTGTGCTTAATTGTATTGAGTGTGCACTTGCAGTGTCAAAAATATATTTCTTGCAAATAATATAATATTAATGAAATAAAAGGCAACCTTAATTATTAAACCTTTTTGGTTTCCACCTTTCACATATGCATTTTCCTGACGACTTGAGCTGAAATGCTGGTGTACCTGTGCTCTCTGTAATTGATCTCAATCTCGAAGTGCTTCACAGAGTTCTCTTTGTTCAAACTGGACTGTTCCCGGGGAAACTCAACTCTGTTCAAAACAGTGATTCCTCTGAAACAGAGGTCACATGACCGATACTGGAGAAGGTAAGGAACGAGGGCTGCTAGACAGCCAGAGTCATTGAAGGAAAGATCTGTGCTTTCTCAAAACACAGAAACATTGTGTTTGAAGGGAGGAAACTGTTTGTTTCACATTCAGCTGATTTTGGCATAAAGACCATAGTTAATGGTTATATTTTTTGTCTTTAACAGTGATACATATATCACAGTGAGTATACATTGTTAGACAATGCTTTATACAAAGAGAATTGACTGAAAGCAATACAATTCTCCATTTATTTAAGAGGGCAATAACACCATGGTAAAATGGATCACATTGTCACAATGTGTTGTGAAGTATAAGTTATATGCATGAAGACGAATAAAGGTGGTAGTCTTTAATAATTCACAAGGCAAAAATCCACCAAATGACAAGAGTGTAAACACAAGTTTAACACTAGTGACACACAAACAGGACTAAACTAATACTTGCATGATAAGAGACACACATAAAAGCATAACAACTAAATCAACAGAATTGTCAACAAGTACCATTGATTTGGGCTACAAAAAAAAGAGCTTTAGACATATATCATTACAGCAGACAGAGAAAAAAACTCACATTGAAAGATCAAGGACCAAGAGCCCAACTAAAGCAAACACTTCCCAATGGTGACTTTATTTTCAATAAAACAGCAACATCTAAACCTCAGGTAAAAGAAGTTTTGTATGAAATAAATGAAGTCAAACTGGATTGTAAAAAGTGAAGATGCTGAGATCCAGAGTGATGTTAGTGCTTAATGTTCTGTTGGGATTTAAAGGGTTTCTGTTGTCTGAGTTTTGTGGATTACCAGTGCTTAAGAGTCTGTGTTTCAGTCCAGGTGAACATATATGATCAGTGACCTAGAAACATTGATGTTGTATGTTGCTTTATTTAAAAGCAGTAATTGTGTAGTTGCTTCAGTGATAGTGATTAGCTTATGCATGTGTGCTATTATTACCTAATCTCAAACTGAAAAAAATAAAAAAATAATTATATATATATATATATATATTATATATATATATAAATTTTTAAAGATCGTTCCAAAAAAACAACAACAACAAAAAAAAAAGGTCAACGATGACTGCAGAACCGGCTGTAAAATTAAAGTAAAATACCATAATAACATTAAATTACTTTAATTTTACAGCCGGTTCTGCAGTCATCGATGACCTTTTTGGTTTGTTTGGTTTTTGTTTTTGTTTTTGGAACGATCTTTAACCATTATTTCCATTGATGGTAAATGTTTGGTTAAAAAAAAAAAAAAAAAAAAAAAAATCCTGCAGTGTCAGTATAAAGGCAGACGAACCACCATGTACTTTAATGAATAAGATTTAATCTCTAAATGTCTATTTTGGTATTATTTGCAGCATAATACTACTGTAATTTACAGACATGATTACAGTAAGTATTCAGATATAAAGAATACTATCAAGTTTTTAACAATTCCTGAATGTGCAGTTTTTTTTACCCACAGTACATGAATTCACACATCCTTATTTTTACTCATCATGTGGTTCTGATTGGTGTGTACAAATGCTTCACACTAGTGTTCACATGGTGAGAACTGCTGGTTGTGGTGACATTGTGGTGGTGTTTAGAGCTGAATATGTGTTTAGAATTAAAACAAAGAACAGTGAAACACAAGAATAGTGTTAATAGTTTTGAGGAATCTTTTAAACAATGGGTTAATGATAAATGGCTAATATAATGTTTTTTATTGTCTAAAGTAATTAAAACTGTAATAAGGTTAGAGATTTGTGAATGCAAAAGTGATGCTTAACAAGCAACACTAAATAAGATTCTTATATGTGTCAAAGTGTCATTCTGCATGAAGCAAAAATGAAAGAAGATCTAAAAAACACTGATGTGAGTTTCTCTTTAGACTGTTTTATCTTTCTATAGTACTTCCTCTTTCACACTCAGTCTCTACAATTTAGGGTACATGTCATGTCCATTAATGAATGTATTTTCTGTCAATTTTCTTCACAAAAATTATATTTTACTAATTTAGGGATATTATAATCACAGACAAACACTTTTCACACCCCATGTTTCAAGTCAAGTTACACCAAGTCAACATTATCTTAAATTTATTTATATAATTTTAAAAGAAAAGGTTCTTTAAAATGTCTAAAAGTAATTTTCCTTAAATTGTCAATGTTCCCATCAATAAAGTTACCCTCGACATGACCCTACTGTGTGACTGCCCACTGATGATAATGAATTGTTTGCCATATATTGTGTTTTTTTTCATAATTGTCTCTGTTGTGTGTCAGAGGAGACTCTGTGTGTGTGTGGGTGTGTATGAGCTAATAATGTGTGCAATACTTAACTGTAAATGAGACCTATGACCTTTTTAAAGAACTGAACTGAAAATTTAGTTTCTTTAAAAGTACTAAAATAATTGTTATTTGAATTATTAAGCAACCAGATTGATTAAGATAAACAGGCAGATATATAACAGGTAGAAATATATCAGAGCCAAACTCAACACTCTCAGTGTCAGAGAACAGAAACAGACAGACATGAGTGCAGAGCTGTGGTTTGGTTTGTTCTGTTTGAGCTTTAACCAGTGTGGAGGAGCGGTTGATCACTAGTTTCTCTTTATTTACTTTCAAAGAGTTACAAATACAGTTAATACTATAATTACAATAAAGATCTATAAAAGTATTGTTTACTTTTCCTTGTTCATACAGGAATATTACTTAATGGAAAATTGATGCTGTTCAGTTTGATACTGACAACATTGTGACAACATTTCTGTCCAAAACTTGCATTTTAGTCAGTTCAACACTCTGAAAACTTTTAGCAACATTTTCTCTAACACATGAGGTGCATTTGTACGTGTTTAATGTGTGATTATGTTGGATCTGACTGTAGGTATCAGGAAGTCTTGAGGTTTTAACAGTTTGTGTCTTTAACCGTCTGTCATTATTCAGTCAGTATGGAGCTCAGTCAACTTCCTCTTGTGTTCTGTGAGTATTGCTTTCTCTGGATGTATTTCAGTGGATGTTAATTGCTGTTATATTGTGAATTGGATCAAGTGATTTAGTGTACCTGGACTTATTTTCCTTTTCATGCTGCTCTCAGATTTTCAGGCCATGATATAAGAGGAAAAAAAAAAAGAGCTTGAGTAAGCAGGTGTGCAGTTAGTGCTGTTTGTGAAAGAGAAAAGCACTTTGTTGTGTTTATGTCAGTCTGTTTGTTCAGTCAGACTTTTTTTTTTTTGTGCTTTGTAACAGTGTTTATTGAATCGGTTTTGTTTGTTTTGCGCAGATGCTTAGACATTCACTACTGCACAGTTAGTAATTAGTTACTTTATTCCTCTTGTGATTAGACTGGAAACAGGTCTCTCCGCTATAGGATGAAATCTGTAAAATATCAACAGGCTCAGAAAGTGTAAAATAATCTGCTACTTCAAATGTTTGATGTGAAACAATAATGCAATTGCTTAAAAGCAAATTTATTTCAAGTTTTTAAAAGGGTCAAGAAAAAAATTAAAGCAAACCTTCACCACAATCACGGTGAGATCTTTTTATTTGTTTATTTTTTTTGTAAAACATCAACTTCTAAACCTCTCTTAATTCTAAATTAGTGCAATGAAGACAATCTGGTTAGTAATGAGTGAAGCTGGTGATGCTGTTTGTGAAGTTGTTTAATTAGATTTTGAGAGATTTCATGTCTTTTATTTCAGTTCAGTTCACAGATTTCATCTGTGGCTGAAGTCAGTTGTAGTTCTTGTGTTTCTATTTTCTTCAGTGATGCTGCTTGTTAACAGCAGGTGTTCATCACTAATGCTCAATCAACATTTAATTAGTCACTTAATTATCTCATTAACTTTAACTCTGCTTCAGTGTTAATTTAACTATTTAGAGAGAGACCAAAAGTTCTCTGAACAGAGTTGAATTTACTCTAGGGATTTTACTGTATATTTATTTCTCACTATATTGTAAAATCCTTTAGTATATCATTGCAATTAGGTTAAATTTTGCACTGAAAATCAGAACATATTCTAAACACAATATAGTACATAAACTATACTGATGAGTGTTGTGGGAGGTGCTGGAATAATGGAACCAGTTTGTGTTTGCATTCCAATAGCCTGTTAAAAAATGTGAGTATGTATAATGTGTTGTAAGGACCTGTTTTAACATGCTGATGGAGGACTCTATTCTGTGTGATTGCAGCATTTATTGTGATGTTACCACCATGTTGGCCTGTGACATTCAAAATAACTCTGTGGCCAAAGATGTTTCTCCCTTTTCCTCTTACTCTTACTGCAACACTGCCTTTCATTTTTGTTGAAGACAAAAATTCACCTGTTGCCTTTTTGTAGTGCTTACATCTTGACTGTTGACTTTACAGATAAGCACCAAAGTGTCTGCACACCTGATGGACGTGTTTGATCAGTTGGATCATGTGTGTAGTATTTTAAAAAGCAGTGCTTTAAAATGGCAAAAAAGTGACATTGTGTTAGATTTCTGTGTCTAATGTACAGAAGTGTGTTTAGTGTCTTGCAAAACAATGTGTTTTGCAAAAATTGTGAGGCTGAGAATTGTGTAAATTTGGGCTGAGATTTTGGTCCCTGGGTGTCAGGTTTCACTAATTGTGTGTTTTTAATTTTAGTTTGTAAGCAATAGTAAAAAAGTTAAGAAAAGTTGAGAAACATTTAAAAGTAAAATTATGGTGTTTTACAAGCCAAGTCAAGTCAAGTCACCTTTATTTATATACCGCCTTTAACAATACAGAATTGTGACAAGGCGGCTGTATAGTATTAAATAGGAAACAGTACATCAACAATGCCAAAGGCAACATTAAACACTCACTTTATAGGTAAAGGTAGTTAATCAAAAACAATAAAATAAAATGCAATATTGTGTTAAGAGAAAGTGTCCCCAACTAAGCAAGCCAGAGGCGACAGTGGCAAGGAACCAAAACTCCATCGGTGACAAATGGAGAAAAAAACCTTGGGAGAAACCAGGCTCAGTCGGTGGGCCAGTTCTCCTCTGGCCAAAAGTACCCGTGGTCTTGTGCCGACAGCCGTCTAGGTGATGTGGTCTTCACTGTGGATCCGTCTCTGGGGCTCATCTAGTTGATGTGGACTCCGCTGACATTCAGGGCTGTAGAGGTCGTCTCTAGGTGCTGATCCACCGTCTGGGCTGGGTTTGGACTGGATCCGGGGGACTGCAGTGACCATCTGATCTGGATACAGACTGGATCTGGTGGTTAATGTGACCTCGGAATAAGAGAGAAACAGACTAGTATTAGCGTAGATGCCATTCTTCTGACGATGCACTGAGTACATCGGGTGGTTATGGGAAGTGTTCCAGGTTCCGGTTGACCTAATTAGTACAGCCTAACAATCCTTTAACGGATTTGAATTATAAGAATGTGGATTTGTTATGTGTAAGCAAGGTTAAAAGAGATGGGTCTTTAATCTAGATTTAAACTGACAGAGTGTGTCTGCGTCCCGAACATTGTAGGGTAGATTGTAGAAGAATGAAGGAAGGAAGAAGAATACAATTTCATATGGCTAATATAATATACACAATATCAGCTCAATATTCACATTTTCTTTTTGTGTTTTTAGTGCTGATTTCAATCATTCACTCTGGACAAACTGAAGGTGAGTGAATTTCATCACATATTCATATATGAATGATTCCACACTGTTACAAACTAGCTGCGAGAAGAGTGTTATGATTTTTATTGACAATGAAAACGTCTTTTTAACAAGTTTCTTTTATGTTGTGACTAGAGGAACAATTACAGTAGCAGTGACAATGCGCAGCACATATATTTCCTCACATAATGAATTGCTCAGAAATTAGTGAAAATGTTTCATAAGACACTAAATAAGTGACTATAACAGCTATAAACAACACT
The DNA here is from genome assembly GCF_022985175.1 of Labeo rohita. Taxonomy (NCBI): domain Eukaryota; kingdom Metazoa; phylum Chordata; class Actinopteri; order Cypriniformes; family Cyprinidae; genus Labeo; species Labeo rohita. Next base: position 6,589,557 of record NC_066883.1, read on the forward strand.
TCAGTCTAACCTGATATAGCATGTGTTTTTTGCAATAAACTGTTTATACAGTAAAAACCAGCTCATTTTATTATTTTATTATTATATTATCTCATTATTTTTATTGTGAATTGTTGTCAATGTACAGAAAAACCAAAAGCCAAAGTGACCATTAAACCTGCTCAACATGTATTCAGAGGAGACACAGTCACTCTCAGATGTGAAATAAATGGTGAAGGAGTCACTATCAGTCACTGGTATAAAGGTTCAACCAGTGTTTTCGGTGATCAACAGGAACACACATTCAGTTCTGTTACTGAGTCTGACGCAGGTAAATACTTCTGTTATGGATTTAAAGGATCAGACTGGTCACAAATAAGTGATGCAGTTACACTGACAGTATCAGGTGAGTTTGATCATCTCTTCATACACACAAACACACGTTTAATGTGTTATTAATGAGTGATTTCTTTTCAGCTCCCAGAGCAGTTTTCTTAAAGGGTCATCAGATGCTCATTTTCCACAAGTTGAAATTATTCTTTAGGGTCTACATGAAAAGTCTCTAACATACTTTGGTTGAAATGTATCAATAGTAGTGTAAAACAACACCCTTTTTACCTCAAAATCAGCTCTGTTCACAGCGACACGTTTGGGTGCAGGTCCCTTTAAAATGATAATGAGCTACAGCTTACCCCTCTTTTCCATTCTGAAGACACCATTCTTATTCATGCAGTTATAACTGCTCAAAAATGATTAAAATACATTTGGAAATGATTTATTAGCAGTGGTGTAATGTAACGTAGTAATAATACTTTGTTACAGTACTAAAGTATTTTTTGGGAGTATTTGTACTTTACTTGAGTTTTTATATTTCAGCCAACTTTTACTTTTACTCCACAACATTTGCTAATTAAAAAATATACATTTACTCCGATACATTTCCCCGAAGTAAGTTTGTTACTTACTACAAAATATTCAGAAGTCAGAAGAACACGGACTGCAGGAAAGCAGGTTTGACAAATCAGTGGTCTGATGCTTGTATGTTAGACTCTTAAAAACACCTTTGCTCATGTGTAAACAAGTGCACACACAACCACAGAAGATTAATTTTCCACTCGAGTCAAGTCTGGGGTGTGCGATATACAGTATATCTTCTGTAATAATATGGTAAGTGTTGCTGTAATTGTGTTCGATCTGACATTATCAAGTAGGCTATATCACCAAATCACACACAGTGTGCACGCATGTTGATTTATTAGTCTATCAAGACTCAAAATTCCAGGCATTTTAAATTGTAGATGGAAAAAATGCTTCTGTATGCTTTTTATATTTATATAATTTAATATAGTTAACTGAGTACCAATATAACACACTTAATAATCATTTTATACAAGTTCAGTAAAGCAATAAGTGACTTTTAGAGATAATATTGCTTGTTTTTGTTAAATTTTGTCAACGAAAATAGTTCCAAACAAAGATCACTGTTTTGTGTTTCTGAGCAATGGACGGTGTTTACTTATTCAATGAATCAGCTTTTGAATGAACTGACTGATAAAAATGATTCAGTGATTCACTCATTAAGTCATGAATCAGCCATTTGAACGAATCAGCTGAATCTCAGTGACTCATTAACAGTCACTTACTGCCACCTACTGGCAGTTTTAATTTCACATTTCAACTGTTTTTTTCATGTCTTATATTATTTCAAATATCAGTATTCAATATTTTATGTTAAAAACAAGACATTAGGCTTGTTTATGCACCTGTAACTGCAGTTTAAATACTTTCATGTCCCCTCTGAGATATATTTAACTGTGTAAACTGTGTAAATACATCTTAATGCTATAATGCAGGAGTGCTCAACCCTGGTCCTGGAGATCGACTTTCCTGCAGAGTTCAGCTCCAACCCTGACCAAACACACCTGAATCAGCTAATTAGGATCTCAAGGAGCACTTGATAATTACAGACAGGTGTGTTTGATTAGGGTTGGAACTAGACTCTGCAGGAAAGTCGATCTCCAGGAACAGGGTTGGGCACCCCTGCTATAATGTCTAAATGTTTTTTTTTTTTTTTTTTTATGTTGGAATGAAAGACACTAAGTACCGGATGAAGTGCTTCTCATACTTACCCAAAAATACAAAATGGAAGAAATATATCCATATTTAAGTGCTTCTTTTCCATTTTGCATTTACTTTATATATAAAAAAAAAAAAAAAAACCTTTCTGTACTTAAGTATGATAAATATCACATACTTTAAGACATTTAACTAATATTCTAAACGGTGACTTTAACTTTACTAAAGTAATTTTCTGGTAACATATCTGTACTTTTACTTAAGTATGTCTTTCAGGTACTTTATACACCACTGCTTATTAGTCATTAACAAACACCTTCAAAACCCCTCTACAAAGAAAACGTCCCAGGTTACGTATGTAACCATGGTTCCCCGAGGGAACGAGACGCTGCGTCCGCACGCTCTGAAACACGTGTGCATACAGTCCAATGGAGAAGCAAGACGTCACAGGCGGGGTGACGTAGAGACCAGAGAGCTTAAAGCACGTGCGGTGCATGCAGCCGGCAGCTTCTAAATAGAGAAGCAAGCACTGCAGGGATGCCGGAAGTATGGCTCGAGACGCAGCGTCTCGTTCCCTCGGGGAACCATGGCTACATATGTAACCTGGGACGTTCCCCTTCGGGAACTCGAGCTGCGTCCGAAAACGGTAGGGGAACGATATGCCCATGCTGCCAGACTTTCAAATCCCTGCCTAGTGTGTATCACTGAGCATAGCTAGGACGAGAGAAAAAAGGAGCCCAGAGTGGCATAAATAAGACCGAGAATCTTATGAAAGTGAGAGGCATGGAACAACCCGCAGCGTTGAAATGTCAGAGAGGGTACTCCTGACGAGAAGGCCATACTTCGAGAGGAGTGAGCCTTGACCCCCAAATAGAGGGGGAACAGAGGACTCAAAGTTATGGAAAGCAACAAAATCACCACACAGCAAAGCTACACCTGGTCAGAGGCCTTAGCCTCAGCGCACCGTGGAGGAAACCTGTAACCAGGGGGTTCCTACCCACTGAGGGGCTACCCAGAAGGGTGTGGTAGGCTGCAATAGCCGCCACGTATACCTTCAGGGTGGAGTGGGCTAACCCTGCAGAGAACCGATCCTGCAGAAACTCCAGCACTGTACCAACTGGGCAGTTAACTGGGTCTTGCTGGTGGTCTCCACACCATGAAGTGAAAAGCTTCCACTTCAGGGCATACAGTTTCCTGGTAGAGGAAGCTCTGGATTGGAGGATGGTCTCAACAACCTCGGTTGAGAGACTGGAAGCTACGAGGTGTGCCCCCTCAGGGGCCACACCCATAACTTCCACAACTCCGGACGAGGGTGGAGGATGGTGCCTCCCGCTTGCGAGAGCCGTCGAGGAGGGAAATCAGGTCCGCGAACCATGCTCAGGACGGCCAGTACGGGGCTACTAAAAGAAGACGGACCCCGTCCCGACGCACCCTCAGACGAAGCTTTGGCCACGTCTGTACCATGACATCCAGCCCCAGGGGAGCTGGATGAGTCAGAGAGAACCAGTGGGGAATTTGTGCATTCTCCTGAGTAGCGAAGAGGTCCGCCTGAGCCTGGCCAAAAACTCTCCAAATCTGCTTCACCACCTCGGGGTGAAGCATCCATTCCCCGGGCCTCAGCCCCTGCCTCGACAGGATGTCTGCTCCCATGTTTGCCCAGGAACATGCACTGGTGAGAACCCCACACAAGGTCCTGAGCCACCCTTGGTCCTGAGCCACCACTGTAGGGGTCTCATGTACAGCAGCCCAAAAGGTATCACGTTGGACGCAGCTGCCATCAGACCCAGCAGTCGCTGGAACTGCTTTACAGTGAGTGACCGGCCTTCTTTCACTCTCGTGACTGCAGTGAGATCGACTCGATCCAGGCAGGTGACAAACGTGCCTGCATCGTGGTTGAATCCCACACAATGCCTAGATAAGTGGTTCTCTGTAATGGAGACAGCACACTCTTCTTGGCGTTCAGTCTCAACCCCAGCTCTTTCATATGAGCGAGAACAACATCTCGATGTTGAACCGCCATGTGCTCCGATTGAGCCAGAATTAACCAATCGTTGATGCAATTGAGTATGCAGATGCCCCGGAGTCGCAGCGGAGCCAGAGCAGCATCCACACACTTAGTGAAAGTGCGGGGGGAGAGTGCTAGGCCGAACGGAAGAACCCGATATTGGTATGCTTCGCCCCTGAAAGCAAACCTCAGGAACTTCCTGTGTTGAGGAAGGATGGAGACGTGGAAGTAAGCGTCTTTTAGATCTATCGTCACAAACCAGTCCTCGGACCTGATTTGTGACAACGCTTGATTGACAGTCAGCATTTTGAACTTCAACCTCATAACTGAACGATTCAGTAGTCTCAGATCTAAAATGGGACGCAGGTCCCCATCCTTCTTCGGAACAATGAAGTACCGGCTGTAGAACCCAGACTCCCTGTCTTGAGGAGGGACCACCTTGATGGCCTCCTTCCTCAACAGAGTTCCTACTTCCTGTTCCATTACCAGACCCTGCTCGGGGCTCACCACAGTGGGAAAGACCCCGTTGAAAGGCGGCGGTGCGCTGAATTGGTTGAGATAACCTCGCTCTACAGTGCGCAGGACCCATGCAGTCACATTTGGCAGTAGTTTCCACGCTGCCAAATAATCTACTAAGGGAACCAGTCTCTCAAGACTGGCCTCTGGTGTTGTTTGAGCTGCTAGTTCGGTGTCTTGTAACGGACGACCGGCAGGAGACAGCCGAACTAGCTGCTGTAGAGACCCCCGCAGGGGTGGCGAGCTCCCCAGCTCTGCTACGTTTCCGGGCGGAAGACTGAGGTGTGGGCTCGCTGGAGACCACTGCGCCCTGGAACACCGGCAGGGTTGGCAGGCTGATCTCCCGAGGGCACTGAGGAGAGACGGGCACCGAAGAATGCGGTGGACCACGCTCTTCCCCAGAAGGGCCTGCCCTCAGAGGTCCTGGACCATAGGAGTCAGGATTCTCCTTATACGTACTGCCTCATAGGTCTGGGTGAAAGTGTTTCAGTACCTGAAACACGGCTAGCATCTCCAGGCAGCTAAAGTGCCAAGCTGGATGCTGACCGCTCCACAGACTGCGGGCGGGGTGGCCACTCATGACCATTCCCCAACCGGTGAGGGACACGTCCGTTGCTAGCATTACGCGGCGACAAGGTGCTCCCAGCATCGGGCCCTGAGACAAGAACCAAGGTCTCCTCCACATGTCCAAGGCACGTAGGCATCGCCGCGTGACTTTGATCATGCAAAGCAGGTTTCCCCTCGGGGAGACCCCATTGGTCTTGAGACACCACTGCAAGGGTCTCATTTACAGCAGGCCAAAAGGTATCACGTTGGACACAGCTGCCATCAGACCCAGCAGTTATGAAACTGCTTCACAGTGAGTGCCTACTTTCACTCTCTTGACTGCCGCTAGGATGACTCGATCTTAGCCTTTCTATTCTTGGGGCTTATGAGTGGCTTGCACCTTGCAGTGTACCCTCTGTATTTACTCTCATGCAGTCTTCTCTTTATTGGACTTGGATATTGATACGCCTACCTCCTGGAGAGTGTTTTTCACTTGGTTGGCTGTTGTGAAGGGGTTTCTCTTCACCATGGAAATAATTCTGCGATCATCCACCACTGTTGTCTTCCAAAGACGTCCAGGTCTTTTTGCGTTGCTGAGTTCACCAGTGCTTTCTTTCTTTCTCAGGATATACCACACTGTAGATTTTGCCACTCCTAATATTGTAGCAATTTCTCGGATGGGTTTTTTCTGTTTTCGCATCTTAAGGATGGCTTCTTTCACCTGCATGGAGAGCTCCTTTGACCGCATGTTGTTTGTTCACAGCAAAATCTTCCACATGCAAGCACCACACCTCAAACCAACTCCAGGCCTTTTATCTGCTTCATTGATAATAATATTACAAAGGAATTGCCCACACCTGCCCATGCAATAGCCTTTGAGTCAATTGTCCAATTACTTTTGGTCCCTTTATAAAGAGGGTGGCACATGTTAACAAGCTGAAACTCCTAAATCCTTCATCCAATTTGAATGTGGATAACTGCTCAAATGAAAGCTGAGAGTCTACACATTATGTCCATGTCCTTTATATAACTATAACTGGAATATGTTTCAGTAAACAACTAAAAAAACAAAACTTTTGTCAGTGTCCAAATATTTATGGACCTAACTGTATATCATTCAACCCATCAATCAGGTTGTGAACATAACACCAGTGTTGGGCAGTAATGCTTTACTTTGTAACGCGTTACTGTAATTTGATTATTTTTTTAGTAACGGAGTAATTTAATGCGTTATAATTTCCAAATGAGTAATTAGAGTATAGTTACAAACATGCGTTACCGCTGTGTTACATCCTTGCCGACAGAATGTTTTATCATTTAGATTGTAAAAAGGGTGTTGGCTAGCACACGCAACGTCCTCTACCTTGAGAACTACTTTGTAAGCACCTGTGAGGCAGATACTACCAACGAAAACAAAATCAGCATGGAAAGAATAAAGTGCGCGTTCTGTAACTGGAAATACTATCATTATTTTGAGTTTATTTCTGTCAAAGGCAAGAACCTTTTCAATCGTGAAAAACTCCATATCCAATTTAAAACACCTGAAAGGGCAGCACGGCACATTAAAACTTCTTGAGAACGTACCAGGTGCGGAGGGCAACGCATCAACTTCTATTGTCTTCTATTTATAACGTGTTTGCAGCGTTAAACAATGTTGATTTCTGGAATGCAATGGACAATCAGAGAATCCACTCACCGCTCAAAATGCTGTGCATTCTGCAACCACACGCAGCAGCCTATTGATTTTAGTAAAAATAACAGTGGTTTGTGAATGTTGAAGCTTTAATAACAAATATTTTATCGGGAGCGTTTATGTGTCAGGATTATGTTCTGTTTGTCTTGCCTTCCTTGTGTTTTTCCCTTGTGTTTCTTGTGTTTTTGGTTTAGTCCAGGTTCCCCCCCTTAGGTTTTAGTGCACTTGGTATTGTCTTGCCCATATTTGTACTTCCCCTCATTATCTCGTTTGTGACCACTCCCTTGTCTTTATGTATTTAAGGTCTGTTTGTTCCACATGGTAGTGTCGGTGATTATTTTGTCATTCAGTCTATTGTTTATTCTGTTACTGGTTCCCTGTCGTTCCCCTGCGTTTATTTCATGTTCACTTTTGGATTACTTAATAAAACTACACTGGTTGGGATCTCCGCTCTCCTCCATCTTATTTCCACGCACACCACGACTACGTAAAGCGTGACATTATGCTGGGATGTTAGGCAACACACAAACTTAATATTTCATGTAAATTTCGTGGATGTACAGAAATGTAACTAGTAATGTAACTAATTACTTTTAAAATAAAGCAATCAGAACAGTAATTTGATTACTTTTAAAAGGAGTAATCAGTTATCAGTAATTTAATTATATTTTCAGAGTAAGTTACTCAACACTGTATCACTATGCTTTTAGGTTTGTATCTTTAGGTCCGCTGTGTGAATGCTAAGCGGACCAGGACCACATGTGTCATTTTCCTTTTCGGTCCGGACCAAAAAAACCAAACAAATCAAAGTGTGAACACACCTTTAAAGTGGCATGTTTTTGTATTATATTATTTATCATAATTTCATTTTATTTATTTATGTATTTTGTTTGTTTGTTATTGTGCAGAAAGACCAAAATCTAAAGTGACCATTAAACCTGCTCAACATGTATTCAGAGGAGACACAGTCACTCTCAGATGTGACATATATGATGAAGGAGTCACTAGCTGGAGCTACAGCTGGTATAAAGACGGTTCAACCAGTGGTTTCTGTGATCAACAGGAACACACATTCAGTTCTGTTACTGAATCTGACGCAGGTAAATACTCCTGTAATGGATCAGAGACAGAAGGATCACGCTGGTCACAAATGAGTGATGCAGTTGCACTGACAGTATCAGGTGAGTTTGATCATCTCTTTATACAAAGACATTTAACACATTAAGTTATTTAAGTGTGATTTGCTTCTTTTCCTTTACATTATGCAGTGCTTTTAAAACCAAAATTTCCTCAGATGATTTTCAAACCAAGTCTCACAAAAGTTGGGTGGATAGATACTAGATTTAGTGACAGCACCCCCTACTGGTCAGAAACGATACCAATTTATCCATCACTATCATTTAAATGATTATGTAAACTGTGGTGTCTGCACAGTTTGATGAAGTTCTAAACAGTTTTGGGAGGAGCCTAATCATTCAGTCCTGTCAATCATGCCTAGGAGTAATAATAATAATACATTTTATTTATAACGCACTTTATATCCACACAGATTCCCAAAGTGCTACAGATTAAAAACAAAATGAAATGTTAAGAATCATTCAAAAGGTAGGTTTTGAGGCCACGTTTAAAAGCATTGACAGTCTGTGGGGTCCTTAGATGGTCAGAGAGAGCATTCCATGGGCCACATTTATATGCATACGCACAAATTTGATCTCAGACTGTGCAACGGGAATGTTCATATTTATAAACACAGTCTTTTGTGTGGAAAAGTGCTTAAAGCACATCAAGGTCTGAGCAGACGTATGCACTCTTCCTTGTGTCAAATTGGAGTACTGCAGGTATTTGGAAAAATAAGCAACAGCCATGATGATGATGATGATTGTGATAATAATAATAATAATAATAATAATAATAATAATAATAATAATCGTATTAGGGATGTGCATTTCATTTTTTATTTTTTTTTCTGACAGATATCATACACTGTTAACAGACAAGATTAAAATGTCAAAAACTAAATTAGATTAAAAATACATATATGAATGTCTGAGATCCGTTAATAATGCATAAATGTGCAAATATCCATAAACCATAAACAAAACATGAGTTCTGACATGCCATCATGCATCTGCCACACATTTGTGAATGGAAAAACAAAATTAAATGGTATATAACTAAATAAATAAGCTTACACAAAATATGTACACTGATTTATTCATTTATTTTGTTACAATTTTACTCACATAAAATGAAAGAAGAAAAAAAAAAAAAACTGTGAGACAAATAAGCTATGCTGTCTCTCCTTTTTTGACAAACCTTTTAATAACAGATTTATAAGAAATTCTTTTAATGTTGGATCCAGTCCTCCATGTAAATCAAAATGGCTTAATCCTCATTGTATATCTTGGCACAGCATTTGGATGTTACCATATAAATATGTACTTTCTAATAAAGTAGAAGTACTTTACAAAATGATTCACAGATGCTATCCTGTAAATGTAGCTGTTAGCAGGTAACTTTTGTAACATATCTAGTGAAGATATTGAACGTTTATTTTTCCATTGCCCTTTTCTTTCATTTTGAGTTGACTTTATAATGGACATAAAACAAAAATAAAGCCCTTCATTTTGAACCTCATGATATTTTTGTTTTCAAAAGAAACCATCATATATTACCTTTTGTAAAACTGATCTTAAAATATACTTTGAAACCCTTTATAATCTGAGATGACTTATGAAAACAATAAAAATTCTAAAGCTTTTCGAATGTATGTAACTGCATTCATTTGTTTATTTATTTGTTTGTTTGTTTGTTGTTGTTCTGTTCCGCATGCTTTGAGATGTGCAATGTTGCCCTGTGTTTGCTTTGTGCTTTTGTGTGATCATGGAAAAAAATAAAGTAAGCTATACTGAGTTTTGATTTGTTTCTGTGATTCAGTTTTAATAATTGAGGCCCCAGGAGTGTATATAAACAGCAGTCATTGCGCCGTCCCAGTGACAATTCTTCCAGCACTGCTCTGCCCTATTCTGTGAAACATGTTGCACCCTGATCAACTTCTGCTTTTACCTTCGATGAGTAATTTTCCTGTTCCACTGAATCGTTTCTGTCACTGAGTCGACTCTAGTTTCTCCTAACTCTGGTTTCTGTACCACACGCTCCAGCTCATAAGATTCCACCCAAATAATCTCCTACCGCTGATATAACAAAATGGACAGTTAACAAATTGTATCACACTCTTGCCGCCATAAACACTCAATTTTTTTTAAAGGCAAACCAAAGCTCAGTTGTATGCTCTTTATCTGATTTCGCAATCAGGACCGACTCCATCCACTGCTCACAAATGCACACCACATTTTGACATTACTGATACTGCTTGCAATCATAATGCAACAGACAGGTCTACAAAAAGTAAATGAATCCTTTAAATAAAAGGGTTATAGAACTGTTGTTTATACTGTCATATACTGTAGGTCCAGATCTACAGTGACGCTACCTCGAAATGTATGTAGCCAATCACAGACATTTCTTTTGATTTCTTGAATGCAATGGCCAATCAGAGGTGTTTAAGTTAGAATTCACTCACCCCAGACAAGACACTTAACTCACGAGATGAGACACGACATGAGATTTCTATGGAAGAGAGTTGCTACAGAGTAGAAAATTCAAATGTGAGCTTTATTAAGAGGTGTAGTCACAACAGGCAGAGTCAAAACAATAAACAGATGCAGGTCAGGAAAGGCAGCAAATGATTAAAAAACATAAGCATACAGTCCAATGTCACAACACAGGCAAGGCAAAAAACAAGGAAAACTACTCGGTGGAGTCCGCAATGCAGAACAGTACTTTGCAATGCGTCTGTGTGTGTGTGTGCAACCTTTATAGTCCTTCTGACATGAAGTTCCTAGGCAGAGGGAACCTGGTAAATGGAGTCAGGGGTGAGTGTAAATGGTAAGGGATGGAGTGTCCTTTGGCAGAGCTCATGATTGCTCCGTCTTGTGAGCGTGACAATTTCAAAATGAAAACGAGATGAGATTTTTACACAGTATTTTAATAATATCCTTAATGGCAAACTACATGACTGGAAAATAGTCTGCAGGTGTATTTGAAATGTTTTAACTTATCGTCTTGTGAATGTCATTTCAGTTCTACTTTCTGAGTATAAATTATCATATGCAGTAAAAGGCAGTGATATCCAAGCACTGTAAAAGGTTTTGCCAACTCAGCTGACTGTTTTTCTCCTGCATAATTTCACATGAGTCTCTTCAGACCTTAGAACTGTACACAATTTACTCTCTCTCAATATTCAAAATGCGAAGAGATTTTTTTCTTCAAGCATGATACAGAGTGAAGAAATGATTACAACTAACACAGTCTAGCCAAAGATAGGTTTGATTTTAGGAGACATTGTATGTAGCATAATTTGTGTAAATCAGAGAGCTGCATGAAATCGTTTTTTAATGCACACTCACATTTTATGTTCGAATTCACTCTTGTGCATTCTGCAAGATGACACATTTGTTAGACGATAAGGCTCTTTCATGGTCTTGTCAGTAATCTTACCTCACTCTTGTCATGTGATCAGTGAACTCTGATTCCTGCTGCACTGTGTGCGACTCTGCAGCTCGTGCTGGATGAGCAGAGCAGACGCTTTCAGTTTAGAATTGAAGTGGATGTTATCCAACTGAATTAAATGTTTTGTTATTTCTACATAAAAGCAAAACGACAACCGTAGCGTTTTCTATTTAATTTCACCCTCAGACCTCATCATGGTGATATTGCGAGACAGCTTTTCACCTCAATAAGAAATATCATATTTTACTTCCGCAAGATCACATAACAACCCAAGGTGTACTCAGTAACAAATTGTGATCTAGTAGCAAAGCAGATTACTTTGATTAATTTGTACTTAAATACTAGTAAAATTATAGACTTACTTACAGACTATATACTCATGAAAGTACAAGTACCCAAAGCCTAATTACAGTAATGTGAGTAGTTATAATTCATTACCTCCACTATCGCAGGTCTTGCGGCCGCAACCCTAAGCCCTCTGTTCTCACAGATCCATCAAACCTACATCTCCCAAATATCCACATCTGCCTTTGCTTACACTGTTTTTCCTCTTGTCCAGCCCAACCTTTTACCAACCTCAGATTTGCTTATCCTCGCCCATACCTCACCAATCTGTGTTCCTTTCCTTCTTCCTCCTGCTACCTTTCCAGCAGAGCCTCTCAGCATGAGGCTCACAATTTACTCCACTGCCGTAGCAGTGATCTTCTCTTTTATACCTCTGAATTACTCACAGTCGATTGTTGTCCTCAATTAGCCTTTTTGGGAGGTTCTAACTTGAAGCTGGAGCTCAACCTGAGCCTCTGGTTTGAGTCTCCTTCGGGGACAGCAAGCAAACCCTTACCAAAAAGAAGTATACTTCATGTTTATTTTATTAAGTATACTTAAGTACAGTTCAAGTATATTTTAAGTATACTTTATGTAGTAAGTATACACATATCAGTGTACTAGTAGTATACTTTTAAGTGTACTATTTTAATACTCCTTGGGACTAAATTGGCCCACTTTCTAGTATATAAAAGTATACTTTTAAGTATACTTTAAGTATAACAGTAGTTCTTCCATGACAACTCTCAGGAAGATTTTATTATGGTAATGTATATAACAATGTTAATGTATTTGGTCTTGGCGGAATAGATCTGCTATGCTGCCGCTGAATTGCTGCTGCTGTTGGTTATTGCTGTAGTTGTAGATTATTGCTGCTGCTGCAAGCAAGTACAGGAACTTGCTACTGCCAAAGCATATGTCAATACGGTGCTGTGAGTATTTAAGCCAACGTGAGCTGTTAATGCTATTCACAATGTTGTAGTATAATTACTGTGCAAGTTGCTGCAGTTACGATATTTTAATCAGAATCTGCGAAGCATAATCTACTGCTGCTGCAAGAAATCTTCTGAAACCCTGTTGAATAATCAAAGTAATAAGATGCCTACTACACTTTAAGAGTTAATTTACCATCTATTATTTATCACTAAAGCGCTTTCTGCTGCCGTTGCTACAGTATATTAGCAATAACAATTTGACTTGCTATGCATGCTGCTAATAAAAGTATTATTTGTAACCTTGCATATGAATTTGCTATATATGGCACGCTATAACATTCACAGACATTGCAATCTGGATAGCTATGCATACTGCTACAGCTGCACAAAGTACTTAAATTGCTATAGCCCCTTTATTAAATAAACAATGCACTGAAATAATACTTACTTCGCTTTGGAGAGTTCACAGATCTGCTGTAAGCCTTGTTAAATAAGCAAAAGTAATAAAATGCCTATTCACCTGCTTGCCATTAATGTGTTATCTTATCGAATTTCAACCAAGGTACTTCCTACTGCTGCTGCTAATTTGGAAACAATGGTTTGCTATGCAAACGCTGCTAATATTATTTGTTACATCACATCTGAATTTGCTATATATGCTGCTACTTTTAAAATTTACTAAATGTGATCTAAATATTTAATTAAATTAAATTCAAATTTATTTGTAAAGCGCTTTTCACGATACATATCGTTGCAAAGCAACTTTACAGCAATTACAGCAACGTTTTACAATATATATAGTAGTAGCTTACTAGTGGTGACTATGTCAAGCTGATGTACATATGGCAAATGCAAGCAAATGCAATCAATAATGCCCATTTCACTTTGAAGAGTTTGCAAAAGTACTGCAGCCCTGTTGAATAGAAAAAGTATTAAAATACCTATTTCACATTACTTGCCCCATGCGATTCACTGGAATTTTATGCAACTAAAGGTTTAAAAAAAAAAAAAAAAAAAAAAGGATACTGCTGCTACAGCTGCACAAAGTACTTAGAATTGCTATAACCTTTTTAGTAAACAGCAAACAATCAAATTAAACCCTATTTCGCTAAGTTCACAAAATTACCTGTAGCCCTGTTAAATAAGGAAAAGTAATAAAATGCCTATTTCACATTAAAGAGTTACTCACCCCATACGTTAAACGAACATTTGCAACTAAAGCACTTCCTGCTGCCGCTGCTATATTATTGATAATAATTTGGCTTGCTAAGCATGCTACTGCTATTTCTAACATTGCATCTGAATAGCTATGCATACTGCTGCTACAGCTGTACGAGTACTTATGATTGCTATAGCCCCTTTATAAATAAACAAATAATTCCTACTCTCTTGAAGAGTTCACGTAATATCCATGTTTAGCTATTGAACTTCAACTATGGTTTACCTACTGCTGCTGCTAATAAATCATTTAATTCCTATGCATTCAGCTATTAATAATTTGCTAATAACGCAATCTGAATTTATATGGATACTGCTGCTACACTCTATGAAAGTACTAGAATTGCTGTGAACCCAGCTGAATAAACAAATAAGAAAATTCCAAGTTTAAAGTGCCCTACTATTATGCTGCATTGTAAAAGGGCTACTAACCAATTTATTATTGGTAATAGTATTTTTATATTTTAAACAAATTACTGATTTATTATCTTTAAACTACCACTAAACATGACAACAATAAACACTGCACTATGACTGAACCAAATGTAACGAGTGAAATAGAGATGTGATCCCTTTAAGAGTGAGCGCTCCCTTCTGAAGTGGTTTGCAAAGCGCCACGAGTACATGTATAATAAAAGCGAGTATATTATTTATTTTGTTCATTTAAGTTGTTCTGGTTTAAGAAGTAGCCTGATGACAATAAGACGTTTAAGGAATGCCATAATACAGGTTCGCCTTGACTTAAACTATAAAAGACTGTGAATGCCACTGCAGCTGATCCCACTGTGGCTGCATCTTCTCTGTGGCTCGCACTTAAATAGATGAGAACGCCCAAGATAATATTAAAACATAAAATGTTTCGGCAAATAGGGTAATCACCTTAACTTTACTGTTTCACTAGGCGATGTATTTTCACAAACATAAACTATAAGCCGCCGCTGCTGCTGTTATATGAACACCACATGCTTAGTAATAGTTTTAAAATGTAACCTGACTAACGCAATTAAGCCCTTAAATATGAAGAACTCATCTAGTTGAGTTTCAGATGCAGACCAGCCATTTAAAGGTAAAGATTCAAACTCATTGGCTGCGTACGCAACGTGAACCAATCAGCTTGTGCCAAGTGGTATAAGGCTGTGAATATCATCAGTTACATTAGCACCCGTCAGCCTGCGCCATCTAGAGTTTCATGGAAGAACTAGGCATTAAACTTTGAGTACACAACTAGTTTACATCTATGTTTTCAGTTTGTACTGCAAGTATAGACCATTTTGTCAGATGTAAACATACTGGTCCCGATACACTTCCTGTTTCTTTTTTTTTAAACTTTACACAAACATCGCAAAAAAATACATCCAACATAACATTTGACTGGATGAAAATGTTACATTAGCACCTTAAGATGTATTTGTATATGTGAAAAAAAAAAAAAAGGAAGTGCTTCTGGACCAGTGTTGTTTACGTCTAGCGAAATGGTCTATACTGAAAGTGAACTTATAGGTATACTGATAGTTTAAATACTTTTTTATGTGTTTTTAGTATACTTTGAAGTATAGTCTCGGTAAACTCCTGGTTTAACAGTTTTATACTGCAAGTACTCTCACAAGTGTTTTTCTTTTTTAAGTGAAGTTTAAATCATAATTTTAGTATACTACTATGTCCCTATTTAGGTATTAATTTGTATATAATTTGTTATATGAATATCTGAACATACAAAACATTATGAGTAACTTAATCTAATATGTACAGTAAACAATGTCGTCTTTCTTTGTAAAGAATTTTACAAAACTAAGATATCCAGAAAATAAATACAAGCAGCTGAAAATAATCTAGATCTCAAAACAAGATACACAACCCTCAAGAACGGTGGCAATCAGCAAATATTAAAAAAGATGAGATCTTTACGTGACAGTACAACAAATAACTGACAATAATGACAAAACAACAACAGAAAAAGTATAAATAAAGTCAGCAAGCAGCAAAACAATAATCCTATAACAGTAACTGGATAATTTATTCATTTAAGGCTTACAAAGCCTTAACATTTCAACAAAATAACATTCTTTGTTCAGACAACTGTTTGACTAGTTTGGTCAACATTTGGGGTAATTTTATTGGTCTGACAAGGGTTTTTATATAGTTTCAAAAAATAGCATTTTTTAGTATTTGAGACTCAAAATGTTTCGTAAAATGGAAAATATGTGTTTGCGTTTTATACAGTGTGGAATCATCTGTTTTGTTTTCTTCTTCACTTGTGTTTTGGAAATTCTGTTCAGAAGATGTGTAATAGCATCTCTCATGTATAACAATGAAAACACAGATTCTCAGAGCACAAGTATAGCTCAGATATATTTAGACTTTTTCTAAGTATAAGTGAAGTATACTTAAATACTTAGGGGTGGTCTCTGGAGAAAGTGCCGGAAGTTTTTCAGTTTTGGATAAAAACATAGGGCATCAGTGACATGGATGCTTACATCAATAAAAAGGCCTCAAAAACTTTTTTTTTTTTTTTTTTTTTTTTTTTTTTTTTTTTTGTCATTGTACAGAAAGACCAAAATCCAAAGTGACCATTAAACCTGCTCAACATGTATTCAGAGGAGACACAGTCACTCTCAGATGTGACACATATGGTGAAGGAGTCACTAGCTGGAGCTACAGCTGGTATAAAGAAGGTTCAACCAGTGTTTTCAGTGAAGTACAGGAACACACATTCAGTTCTGTTACTGAGTCTGACGCAGGTAAATACTCCTGTTATGGATCAGAAACAGAAGGATCACGCTGGTCACAAATGAGTGATGCAGTTACACTGACAGTATCAGGTGAGTTTGATCATCACTTCATAAACACACAAACACATTTAACATGTTATTAATGAGTGATTTCTCTATTTCAGATCCCAGAGCAGTTTTAAGTGTTTCTTCACAGAAGTGGTTGACTGAAGGTGATCCAGTGACTTTGATCTGTGAGGTTTACAGTTTCTCTACAGGCTGGACATTCAGCTGGTTCACTTTAACTGTCTCACCAGGTAAGTTATAATGTGCTTAAAGGAGAAGTTCACTTCCAGAACCAAAAATTTACAGATAATGTACTCACCCCCTTTGTCATCCAAGATGCTAATGTCTTTATTTTTCAGTCGTAAGGAAATTATGTTTTCTGAGGAAAACATTTCAGGATTCTCTTCATATAGTGGACTTCCGCGGGTTTGAAGTTCCAAAATGCAGTTTCAATGCAGCTTCAAAGGGCTTTAAACAATCCCAGCTGAGGGATAAGGGTCCTATCTTGCAAAACAATTGGTAATTTTCTAAAAAAAAAAAAAAAGTATTTATTTTTTAACCTCAAATGCTCGTCTTGTCTATCTCTGCCATGTGCATGCATAGTCTTTGCATTCCGGGTTAATACAGTTAGGGTATGTTGAAAAATCTCATTTTCTCTTCCAACTTCAAAATCATCCAGCATCGCTGCAGAAGTGTTTACCCACTGTTTACATGCAAAAAAAGGTCAAATGCCCTTTACAGAAAAAAAAATAAATAAATAAAAAGGTAAAATAGTAATGTATATAATTTTGTTTGGAGTTGGAGGAGAAAATGAGTTTGGAATTTTACCCTAATTGTACTGAACTGGAATGCACAGAGTACACGTGTATGGTTGAGCTAGACAAGATGATTTGAGGTTAAAAAGTATATTATTTTTACTTACTTATTTATTTATTTAATAAAATGACTGATCGTTTCACTAGATAAGACCCTTTATTATTCCTTGGCTGGGATCATTTAAAGCCCTTTTAAACTGCATTAAAACAGCCACCATTGAAATCCACTATATAGAAAACATTCCTGAAATGTTTTATTCAAGAAACATAATTTCTTTACGCCTGAAGAAAGAAAGACATGAATATCTTGGATTACAAGGGGGTGAGTACATTATCTGTACATTTTTGTTCTGGAAGTGAACTTCTCCGTTAATATGGTAACATCTGAATTAACTGGTTTTATTTAAGTCCAAAATACCATTTAATATTGAATACATTCTCTGGTTTTACAGAGAACAGCCATCATTATAATCTGCTCTCAGACAGCAGCAGAGGAGCAGGAGGAAACTACACTGTCAGTTTTGCTGCTCTAAATCACACAGGAGTTTATTCCTGCAGAGCAGAGAGAGAGAAATCAGTCTATAAAACACAGTACAGCAACACACAGCTGCTGTGGGTCACTGGTGAGTTCAAACAGAACTTAAACTATTGGTTCATATTTAATAAAGAGAGTTTCCATGCTCAAATCTGAGACTCTGAAGCTGTAATTGTCGTCTCAGGTGTTTCTCCTCCAGTCTCTCTGATCGTCAGTCCCAGCAGAACTCAACACTTCACATCTGTCTCTCTCTCTCTGAGCTGTGAGGACCAGAGTAACTCTACTGGATGGAGAGTGAGAAGATACACTGACGGTGGACGGCTGGAATATTGTTCATCATTATATCGAGGATCACAAACAGGATCTACATGTACAATCAGCTCCACCATCACATCAGACACTGGAGTGTACTGGTGTGAGTCTGAATCTGGAGAGAAACATCATCCTGTTAATATCACTGTACACTGTGAGTCTTGTTTCTGATTTTTTATTTTTATTTTTTATTGTCATATTGCTTATATAATTATATTAATTTATGCAGTAAGTGCATGTTTTCCCTGTTTCTGTAGCTGATGTGATTCTGGAGAGTCCTGTTCATCCTGTGACTGAAGGAGATCATCTGATTCTACACTGTTTATATCAACATACAACCTCACCAAACCTCAGAGCTGATTTCTATAAAGATGGATCACTCATCCAGAATCAAACTACAGAGATGAGCATCACTACTGTCTCAAAGTCACATGAGGGTTTCTACTACTGCAAACACCCAGAGAGAGGAGAGTCACTCAAGAGCTGGATCTCAGTCAGAGGTGAGAATAAGAACTAGAAACACTACAGAAATATTTCTGTACACTTTACAGCACTAATCTAAATGTAAAAATATATCTCAGCTTCCACAGACTCAAGATCCAATGGTCTCAAACCCATAATAACTGGAGTGACTGCAGGACTGACTGTCATATTTTTGATCATTGTCTTCTTGATCCTGCTGTGGCGCTACAGAAACAACAAAGGTTAAATTAATTTTCCATGACATTTTTGCAAACACTAGCTCTGTTCCTAAACCTTGTGATCTCCTATCCCACAACAACCTATGATGGTTTTCTGGTCTTAACTAGTCTCCCAACCTGGTAAAGCTGTTATGTCATCTGATTTTACAAGGTGTCTGGTCAGTTTTAAGATGAGCTCTTCAAAATAAAGGCTCCAAAATATGATTTAAAAATCATGAATTAAAGAATAAAATAAAATAATGTATATAAAAATGAAATGTGCATTTTGAATTATTTTCTGTATTTTCAGGTGCTGGATCTAGTGATGTGACATATGCTCAGGTGAAATAAAAATGCCAAGAAGAGAAACTTTCAATCCCAGGATACTGATGAGTTTCAATCATCATCAATCATTTATAATCTTTGTGATACTGAGCATGTGATGGCAATAGATTCATCAGTACTTGATATTAGTGACTCAAACCATCATGTGCTTCAGAAAGTTTGTATGCTAATATTTGATTATACATTGGAGAAAAAAGAATGATTATAGTTTAGTATTGCAGTGTGTATTGATTTAGGACTTGATATTAGCAAAGGCAGTGAAAATGTTTCCTTTTCCTGAAAAAACTGGGAATATTAAAGAGTTTTAAAATGTCCATGTCTGGAAATTTATTTTTATATTTTTATTTGGAAAATATATATCTAGTTGTCAGGATTGTGTTCTGTTTTGTCTTGTTTTTCCTAGTGTTTTTCCCTCCTGTTTCTAGTGTTTTTTGCTTTCTTCCATTTGTTCCCCCTTTTGCTTTTTGAGATTTGGTTTAGTCCGTGTTTCCCCCCCTTAGGTTTTGTTTCTTTTGGTTTAGTCTTGCCTATATTTGTACTTCCCCTCGTTATCTCGTTTGTGACCACTCCCCTGTTTCTGTGTATATAAGGTTTGTTTGTTCCACACGGTCTTGTCGGTGATTAGATTGTCTTCAGTTTGTTTTGCTCGTCGTTGGTTGCTGGTTCCCGTTGTTTCCCTGAGTCTGTTCCTTTGGATTGTTTATTAAAAGTGCATTGTTTGGATCTCCGCTCTCCTGCGTATCTGTTCCCGCACACGACGTCAAGCGTGACAGAATCACCGACCACATTACAACATGGATGCCGAGAGGAGGATTATGAGTATTCGGCGGGGGATGAGGCCGGTGGAACGTTATGTGGAGGAATTCTTGGATGTTTGTCATCTGGTGAGTTGGAGCGATGCCATGGTTAATACGTGTTTTCTAATGGGGCTAAATGATTCCCAGTTGCTCAGTTCCATACCCTATGAGGATCGCTATAAACCGGTTGCTGAATTTATCAACCAGGTCCTCACCCTCTGTCATTCCGATTTTTACGTGGATGTGAAAGATTCCAATCTTTCCCCCATTAGAGAACACGTTGCCGCTCCAGCCCACCATCAACCGGCTTCCTCCACATGCCGTCCCAACCGGTCCGCTCCCTCTGGTCTTCCTGCGCTTCCTCCTGTTCATACTCCCTCCTCTCTCATCGTCAGTCCGGAGATCGCGGCCAGCCCTCCAAGGTCATGGCCAACCGTGGTGGCCAGTGTGCTGGACCCCCGCTAATGTCAGCATGGGCAGCGACGATCCGAGTGTCCACCCCTGCTTGCACCATGGAACCCGCGGCGAGCACTCGGACACCGCCCATGGCACGCAAGATGGCTGCCGCCACGCCAGAGTCGGCACGCAAGATGGCTGCCGCCACGCCAGAGTCTGCACGCAAGATGGCTGCCGCCACGCCAGAGTCTGCACGCAAGATGTCTGCCGCCACGCCAGAGTCTGCACGTAAGATGGCTGCCACGCCAGAGTCTCCGGCCAAGATGGCTGCCAAGCCTGAATCCCCGGCCAAGATGGCCTCCGTTCCTGAGTTCCCGGCCAAAATGGTCACCAAGCCTGAATCCCCGGCCAAGATGGCAGCCACGCCAGAGTCTCCGGCCAAGATGGCCGCCAAGCCTGCGCCGGCCAAGAGGGCCGCCAAGCCTGCGCCCCCGGCCAGGATGGCCGCCAAGCCTGAGCCCCCGGCCAAGATGGCCGCCAAGCCTGAGCCCCCGGCCAAGATGGCCGCCAAGCCTGAGCCCCCGGCCAAGATGGCCGCCAAGCCTGAGCCCCCGGCCAAGATGGCCGCCAAGCCTGAGCCCCCGGCCAAGATGGCCGCCAAGCCTGAGCCCCCGGCCAAGATGGCCGCCAAGCCTGAGCCCCCGGCCAAGATGGCTGCCGCACCCGAGCTCACGGACCCGCCAGAGCGCCCTCAAGCGACCGCTCGTACAGAGCCTGCTCATCCAGTGTCTCCGCTGGAGACGCCCAGCCCTCCAGAGTCTCCGTTGGGGTCGTCCAGCCGTCCAGAGCCCGCTCCTCAAGAGCGCCGTCCAGAGCCCGCTCCTCAAGAGCTCCCTCCAGAGCCCACGTCTCCTTCGGCACTTCCTGAGTCAAACCAAATCACAGCTGTTCCCCACGAGCCAAGCCAAGACACCGCTCCACTTCCTGAGTCAAGTCACGCCACAGCGGGTCTTCACGAGCCTAATACAGAGATCCTGCCATCCGCAGTTGCTCTTCCCCTAATGGCGGTGGCTATTTGGTGTGTGTGGGCGGCACACTGTGCTCCCGAGGTCACGTCGGCTCACAAGTTCGCCACTGAGAGCCCGTCTGGGCCCAAGGCCCCTTCCGCCAGAGAAGCCGCGCCCATGCCCCCAGAGGTGTCAGCCACGGCTGTAGATCCTCCAAGGGAGGCGGCGTCCCTCAACAACCTTTCTGCTTCTCCCCCTATTCAGTCTTCCTCCTCTATCACTGCTTTCCCCAGGTCCCAGGCCAGAACGCGGTTTCCTGCTCCGCTCCAGCTCCCGCCTGGTCTCAGGCCTGCTCCAGAGTTCCTGTCTGGTCTCAAGTCTGCTCCAGAGGTCCCGTCAGGTCTCAAGTCAGCTCCAGAGCTCCTGTCAGTTGCGCGCCCTCCTGAGTCTGCGCGCCCTCCTGAGTCTGCGCGCCCTCCTGAGTCTGCGCGCCCTCCTGAGTCTGCGCGCTCCTGAGTCTGCGCGCCCTCCTGAGTCTGCGCGCCCTCCTGAGTCTGCGCGCCCTCCTGAGTCTGCGCGCCCTCCTGAGTCTGCGCGCCCTCCTGAGTCTGCGCGCCCTCCTGAGTCTGCGCGCCCTCCTGAGTCTGCGCGCCCTCCTGAGTCGGCTCCTCCGTCAGCGCGCCCTCCTGCGCGCCCTCCTGCGCGCCCTCCTGAGTCGGCTCCTCCGTCAGCGCGCCCTCCTGAGTCGGCTCCTCCGTCAGCTCGCCCTCCTGAGTCGGCTCCTCATCCAGCGCTCCCTATAAATTCCCCCAAGAAAATTTTGGGGGGGGGCTACTCCCCTGTTCAGCCTTGGCCTCCTGAACTGTTTACCCGGCCATGGCTTCCCGAACCTCCGGACCCGCCATGGCCACAAGGACTGTGTGCTCGGCCATGGCTCTCTGAATCCCCAGACCCGCCATGGCCAAATGAACTGTGTGCTCGGCCATGGCTCCCGGAACTCCCAGACCCGCCATGGCCGCCTGGACTATACCCTTGGCCATGGCTCCCGGAACTCCCAGACCCACCATGGCCGCCTGGACTATACCCTTGGCCATGGCTCCCTGAACTCCCAGACCCGCCATGGTCCCTGGACCCACCCTGGAGGCACCACCCTGCTTCCCCGTGTCCGCCTGGCACAGCCTCCAGGGCGCCCACCCTCCCACCCATTTGTGTATAGTTACGGCGCGAGTCGCGCCTTAGGGAGGGGGGTAATGTCAGGATTGTGTTCTGTTTTGTCTTGTTTTTCCTAGTGTTTTTCCCTCCTGTTTCTAGTGTTTTTGCTTTCTTCCATTTGTTCCCCTTTTGCTTTTTGAGATTTGGTTTAGTCCGTGTTTCCCCCTTAGGTTTTGTTTCTTTTGGTTTAGTCTTGCCTATATTTGTACTTCCCCTCGTTATCTCGTTTGTGACCACTCCCCTGTTTCTGTGTATATAAGGTTTGTTTGTTCCACACGGTCTTGTCGGTGATTAGATTGTCTTCAGTTTGTTTTGCTCGTCGTTGGTTGCTGGTTCCCGTTGTTTCCCTGAGTCTGTTCCTTTGGATTGTTTATTAAAAGTGCATTGTTTGGATCTCCGCTCTCCTGCGTATCTGTTCCCGCACACGACGTCAAGCGTGACACTAGTTATGTCCAACTGTAAAATATGTTATTGGACAGAAAGCCTTATATATATATGAATAGTTCAGATGCAAAACCAGCTAAAAGCCATCTCGGTCAAAAATGAGATAATGACACTGAGTGAATGCTCCTGACACATAGTATACGTCCATCAAATACTTTTACTTCAAACTCGCTAAATTCCAGCCTCAGCCCAATCAGATGTACCAGTACTTACATAGAAACCTATACAAAGTAGCAAGAAAGAAATGCTCATTTTAAAGAAATACATCAGATGGATTTAGCTGGTTTTGCATCTGAACTCTTCATATATATATATGTCAGTGTTTCTACACAAATATGAAACACTTACTGACCCCACAATTTTGGAATAGTTGTAAACTGGTTGTTAACTTTTTTCTTTGGAATTTTACTTAAATATTCTTTGTTAATATATGTTAATATTCTTTGTATATATATAACATTCAGACTATTCTCAGTTATGTATTATTATCATTTCAAATGTATCTTTTCATTCCAGACAGATGTAACTGTTCTGTTACTAGGGTGCAGTATGAGTTTGAATAATTTGTTGTCATAGAAACAGCGCTGGTGATGTTTGTGTTCACTGTTAAAAAAACCAACTGACCGAATGTGGAATTTAAACAGATTTAAACTAACATATATTCTTTATAAAAATTACTTCTGTATTGTTTATTATATTGAGAATATTAATGTACCAAAATATCTGTGCAATATTTTGCTTTGAAAACTCAAATACAGAAAGAAACAACAATGGTCTACTCAGTTATTGTCTCTTTTGTTTAAACCTAATTATTGTCATGTTATCATGAAGGATGTCTGTGATTACAGTCTGCAGATTTTACAACTTTGAGAAATAAAAGGACTCGTTATCATGTGGCTCCCTCTGGTGCACAAAGAGTTCAGCTTAATT
The DNA here is from genome assembly GCF_022985175.1 of Labeo rohita. NCBI lineage: Eukaryota > Metazoa > Chordata > Actinopteri > Cypriniformes > Cyprinidae > Labeo > Labeo rohita. The sequence goes on from NC_066883.1 coordinate 6,613,668, forward strand.
TGAGCAGATTCTCTGTGGCCACCATAATCAGTTGGAAAGTTCAAAAGAAGAATATAACATGGAAGATAACTCTTTTTTTTACATTCTATTTTTTACACTGTATTTTGGTCATTTCAATATGCTCTTGTGTAGAACTGCAAGATTACCACACCAGAAGTTTTTTTTTTTGTTTGTTTGTTTGTTTGTTTGTTTTTTTTGCTGATGTAAATGAAGTCTTCTGGCTCTGACCTAGATGTGGTCCTTTTTTTACAAGATTATATATATATATATATATATATATATGTATCGATTCGAGGCATTTGCATAGATATAGACTTTGGGCTTCAGTCAGGAGGGGTGTCCAGCGACCGTGAACTATATAAACTGTTTGGTCACTCTCAAACTTTGGGAGAAGCACTGTTGTCCACGGAGATAGCAACAGCGACTGCGCGTAAGTGTTTGCTTAATACACTATTATCATAGGTACTGTTTAAATTATTAAGTAGTGCTAGAAAGTTTTTTTTTTTTTCGTTCTCTGCCTATTTGTAGTGTTGTTGTTTCGTTTAAATTAGCACTTTCGATTGCACTTATTGAAATTAGTATTGCTGAAATCCTGCGGGCACTTATGTGAAGCATCTCGCTCTTAGTTTCGATTCGGTGACATTTGCATAGATATAGACTTTGGGCTTCAGTCAGGAGGCGTGTCCAGCTGTTATCACTCCAATCTCATTTGCTTGTGTATATATT